>NC_137214.1:30092131-30094631 GCF_949987685.1 Ammodytes marinus | reverse complement strand
GTGAGTGAGTGAGTGAGTGAGTGAGTGAGTGAGTGAGTGAGTGAGTCTTTACCTTATAACATTTTCTCATCGATGGCTGTGATTGAAAAGCCCTACTAACGTCCTCCCTCCCTACATACTCAACATGTATATACTACATACTGTCTACTTAACCATCCATTGTGTATGCGAGGTTCGTTGGACCGTTTACACTGAAGTATACAGAAGCAATAAACAATTTAAAAAAAAACTTCTGTGTCGTTTTGACTCACTCACTCGCACACACACACACACACACACAGACACACACACACACACACACACACACACACACACACACACACACACACACACACACACACACACAAACACACACACAGCAGTATTTATTCCTGTCCCCTTTTTCGACGCCTCCCAACATGATACACTGATATGCATATTCAACGTGGCATAGTTCAAACCTCTCTTATAGTTTCTCTCCTCCCTACTTTGCATACCGTCTTAATTATAGCTTTTTATTTATATTTTTTTCTGTTATTGGGACATTTTTTCGCTGTGGTTTTTTTGGGCGATGCTAAAGTAGCATTGCTCTGGGGATAGCATCGGCTCCGGTTTTCACTAATTGGTTCCAGACTAAAATATCTCTTTTAGCTATTAGTATGAAATGCTCTGGGACTTTGGTTCATCCTTTAGGTTAAAAACACAGTAAGTTTTGAAGCTTATTTTGCATCGCGTCTGAAAACTTTATTCTTTGTTGAAAGTTAACAAATAACATTTTGAGAACAGGAAGGAAGTGGATATCCCGGAAAGAAAGGGGCCCAGGGGGGTTAGGGAGGGGGGGGGGGCAGTAAACAAGGACGAGTGGGCTTACAGGTGATACTCATATTATTAGAATATCATGGAAAATGAATTGGAATTGAGGCAATAATTCATGCAAAAGGGGCCCAAACCAAGTACTGAGTACATATCGATGATTATACTTTATATAGGGCCGACATTTCTGTATTTAAAATCCCTTTTTTTTTTATGTTATATTAACATTTTCAGAGATTTTGAATGTGGGGTTTTCAAAAGCTGTAAGCCATAATAAATACAATTCTAACAAATGAAGGCTTCACATATCTCACTTTGCATGTAATGAGTCTTTATAATATATTAGTTTCACCTTTTAAGTTGAATTACTGAAATAAATGAACTTTTGCACGATATTCTAATTTTTCGAGTTTCACCTGTACATGTTAACTGTGTTCCAACTCTTTCTCCTTTTACTAAAATCTTTTGACCCCGGTCTTAAACCTTACTGTTCAGGGCGCTCCGGTCAGTGGTGTAGTGGGGGGTATACGCAGGTATACGGCGTATACCCACTTATTTTTCAGGCGACATTGCGTATACCCACTTCTAACGGCCGCGACTGCGGGACTTGTTGCCACCCGTCCCGTTTTCCCCCGAAATTGTTCTCTTTTTTTCACCAGCTGTCCCGGGAAAAGAAAAATCTCTCCCGGGACACAATTTGTCCCGTTTTTTGGGGAAAATGCCAGAACCTCATTTGATTTCCTTCGTTCAGTAGTTCAGGCCGTTTCACACGGGCCGAGGCGTTTGTTTCGCCCACTAATGCATTCTCAATAGAGAGGCGAGCGGGCAGAGAGAAGGCGGCAAGCGTGCAGGGGCGGTCTTAACAATCTCGGGGCCCGTTTCAAGACCCTGTGGGGGGCCCCCACATTTTTTTTTCTATGAATAATGCTTGTGCATGCTCCCCGCAAAAATAAAAAAGATTGTGGAAACCAGTTGGATCATAGACGGATTATGAGATTTAAAGTAAAATGCATCAATCTGATGCACTTTCAGAGGAACATTTAGATTTAAATCAAATCTTGAGCTGCAGAAGGAACATTATTTTTCTTAAACAGGCAGCACTCTTTACTCTGCAGCTGTAACAACATTTCAGTAGATTGGTCTGCAGACCCATGTTATATGATGGAGGGGCCCATTGCAACAGATACAGGGTGGAAAGCTACTTTTTATGAACAGTATAGAATTTACACGTATAAAGCTTATTCCTGTTTGTGTGTGGGGGCCTTAGAGGCCCCTTATGAAGCCCATAAGACATAGCTAATAATGCTTTTGTTTTGCACTTGCTTTTCTATTTTTCACCTGCTAGGGGCCATGATGATTTATTTCCTATTCCTTTTTGGACCCTAGGCTGTTATTGACATGAGTGACTGAGCTCTTTGACAATGCGACATGTAAAGTTACTATCAGTATCTCTGGCTTAGGGCCCCCCTGAGCCCTTGGGCCCCTGGGCCTGGTTGCATGCAGTTTTCTTCTCAAAGTGCACCAGATTGATGAATTTTACTTTAAAAGGTTGCATTTTTTTCTTCCGGGGGAGCATTCCCCCGGACCCCCCTAGAAGGTCCAGGGTCCCCACCTCAGTCTCTCTATTTAGCCTACTGTGCAAACAGTGATGGTCCGGCAGACCGTAGCGGCAGTCAGCTGTCAGGACAGTGAACTCCTCCCCCCCACT
>NC_137214.1:30087131-30089631 GCF_949987685.1 Ammodytes marinus | reverse complement strand
GACCAAAACGACCCGCTAACCTCAAAGCACAAGAGGGAAGGAACTGAGAACTTGTCATTTTTAATACTTAGAACCTATTGGGTTGGCTTCAGGGGGTCTGTGCATTATCACAGGCTACGGATGGGGCACTATACAATATGCTAAAATGTACAATAAAGCAGGTTAAATTGTCTTGACATGGGCAGTGGT
This sequence comes from Ammodytes marinus, assembly GCF_949987685.1. NCBI lineage: Eukaryota > Metazoa > Chordata > Actinopteri > Uranoscopiformes > Ammodytidae > Ammodytes > Ammodytes marinus. Next base: position 30,089,442 of record NC_137214.1, on the reverse strand, counting down.
GTAGTGGATAGAGCGTGTACCATATTGGCTCCGGCCTTCGTTGCAGTGGTCGTGGGTTCAAATCCGACCCGTGGACCTTTACTGCAGGTCATCCCCCCTCTCTCTCTCTCTCTCTCTCTCTCTGTCTCCCCATTTCAACTCTGCACTGTCTAATAAAGCTTGAAAATGGCAAAAAAAAATCTTTTTCATTTCTTTTTCTTTTTAATTTTTAATTTTTTTATTTTTTCAAATTGGTTGTTTGTTTTTGTTTCTTGTTGTGTGTGTTTGTGTTTCGTTTCTGTTTTTTTTTTTTTTTTGACGTTGTGTATTGCTTTGTGTGTTGATTTCTGAATGCAGGACTGTTTGTGATTGGGTGGGATATGGGTGGGATATGTTCGGGAGGGAAAAAAGGGGAAACAATTAATAATCCATTGTATTACAGCTGTTTGATACTTTGTGATTTAATAAAAAAACCTTTGAAAGAAAAACATTTCTGACAATAAGCCAATAGTCGGCCAGGAAGAACTTTCAGCTGCATTTTCATGTATAAAAGTTGCAGAACAAATCAGACTTTATCATATCATTATCAGTGTGGAGCCTCTGTGTGTGTGTGTGTGTGTGTGTGTGTGTGTGTGTGTGTGTGTGTGTGTGTGTGTGTGTGTGTGTGTGTGTGTGTGTGTGTGTGTGTGTGTGTGTGTGTGTGTGTGAGAGCGTCAGTGAGTGTCACACCTGAGCTGCCACTTTACAGAGATGAGATGTAATGGCTAGACGCACCAAGCTCATTATATTTTTTAGGCAGACAGTGTTTCCTCTTATATCCAGACTTGTCAAACTGCTTGTGTCTGTCTGTGTGTGTGTGTGTGTGTGTGTGTGTGTGTGTGTGTGTGTGTGTGTGTGTGAGAGAAAGGGAGAGAGAGGGGGAGAGGGAGAGAGAGAGAGACGGTGTGTGTGTGATAGAGAGAGAGAGAGAGGACGTCTTTCACAGTAATTTCAAACTCGCCCAAGGGTGCAGTGTAGTCAGCTATCTCTCCAATTCTTATTACGTAAAACTCTCCCCATACAGTGGTCCATTTCCCTGACAATCTGTTTCACTATGGGCTGGAAATTATAACACACACACACACACACACACACACACACACACACACACACACACACACGCCATACAGCATGGACACTCCCCTGAACACACACACACACACACACACACACACACACCAAAGGCCAAGGGCCGGGAAATTAACTTGGTGGCTGGGCTTCATATTCATTTTACAAAAGGAAATGGGAAATAAGTAGAAAGACGTGATTGATAGACAGTGGGTCTCAATTTATATCCAACCTTTCTTTAATCTCTTCTGCCCCCTGGACCCCTGGTGTGCGTGTGTGTGCGTGTGCGTGTGTGTGTGTGTGTGTGTGTGTGTGTGTGTTTTCGTCAGCAGTCTATCCTCCCCATAACCTACAGATCAAAGCAAGAGAACCTATTTGCAGACCCATGGAAAAACGGATTGTAACCTACTCTGTCTCTGAGTTTGTTTTCACTTTATGCTGCAGCTCCGACTGAAGAAAGAGTGTCACTGTCACACGCGTCCCTGTACAGTTTGAAGCAAAATCACTCCATAGAAATCTCCATCGGGATGTTTTTATCATTTCCTGATGATTTTACGTTTGATCAATCATTTATCTGATCAGTAGCCTTGTTCTCAGCCCTCGGTCCGTTCATATGCGGCCACCTTACACATCGTGACATGTTCTACATTCAGATTAATAAACCTATTGTATTGTATCTATCTTATTATTTATTTATTTATTAACAGGAGTTTTTTAACGTCTGTGCCGCTGAACATGGGCTATTTATGTCTGGTTGAAATGTAATTCTGCGGCTGCACGCGATCGTTACTGTTCACTTGCGTGATCACAAAGTCACAGACGAGCCTCGATCGTTCAATAGCCTAACATGAATATAGAAATGATATAATAATTAAAACTGTGATCGCTAGAAGACAAGGGATCTGGTAATAAATCAGGATCTAGAATGGAAACTGTCACCTTATGTGTCAGACGTTAATGTCTTTCACCCCACTTTTTAAAATGAGCTGTTTAAAGAGGACCTATGATGCTTTTTGGCTTTTATGACCTATAAACGTTGTTATGATGATTCATAGTCATGCTTAACCATACTAAATTATCAAATAATGACTTACATGCATTTCGACGTATTCCCTGCTGACCGTCTGGGGTGTCTGTGCAGAGCACTAAACACTATTCTAGCCAGTCGAGAAGTCACGTGTTCAAAGCGGTCTACCCTTTGTAACTTCGTGACGTCGCATGAAAC
>NC_137214.1:30072131-30074631 GCF_949987685.1 Ammodytes marinus | reverse complement strand
TCCATCCATCCATCCATCCATCCATCCATCCATCCATCCATCCATCCATCCATCCATCCATCCATCCATCCATCCATCCATCCATCCATCCATCCATCCATCCATCCATCCATCCATCCATCCATCCATCCATCCATCCATCGCAAACACATTTTACTAAAATTGTACGATAACAGTCCAAAGTTAAAATTAAATTTTTTCTACTTGTGCAAATTTGTTGCGTGAATTTGCGTCAAACTCAAACTCTACTGTGGCTCAGGTGGTAGAGCGGGTCGGCCGATGATCAAAGGGTTGGAGGTTCGATCCCCGCCCTGCCACCTGTGTCATAGTTGTTGTGTCCTTGGGCAAGACACTTGCACCCACCTTGCCTCGTGTGAATGTCGATAGTTAGCCTGCTATCGGTGTATGAATGTGTGTGTGAATGGTAACGTGTAAATGGGAACAGGTCTCCCTTGCAAAAGAGTCTTTGGACTCAATGGGATTTACCTGTATAAATAAAAGTTAAAAAAATAAAAAATAAAAAAAAATAAAAAAATAAAAGCAGCTGATGGTGTGATGCTGCTTGAAGGCCTGAATGTTATAGCCAGAGGCATTTTAACTTTGCTGGTTCTGCAGATTTCTGGCACACACACACACACACACACACACACACACACACACACACTCGCCAAAGAGTTTTCAAGAGCCTGACTATTAATCTGTGTGTGTGTGTGTGTGTGTGTGTGTGTGTCTGTCTGTCTGTCTGTCTGTCTGTCTGTCTGTCTGTCTGTCTGTCTGTCTGTCTGTCTGTCTGTCTGTCTGTCTGTCTGTCTGTCTGTCTGTCTGTTTAGTTAAGTGGTGCCATTAATCTTCATTGAGCTCTTCCCTTTATCGTCCACACACACGTGTCCATCTGTCGCTGTCAGGGAGAGAGAGAGTGTGTGGTTGTGTTGCAGTTAAAATGTGTGTGTGTGTGTGTGTGTGTGTGTGTGTGTGTGTGTGTGTGTGTGTGTGTGTGTGTGTGTGTGTGTGTGTGTGTGTGTGTGTGTGTGTGTGTGTGTGTGTGTGTGTGTGTGTGTGTGTGTGTGTGTGTGTGTGTGTGTGTGTCTCACTGATACACACACACACACAACCAAATTGTGGTTGTAATAAACAAATGACACAAGATTGTTTTTATTAGGTATCCTCTAAGTATCAATATATTAAACCTGCAGTGTGTAGAATTTTGGGTTTTATTTCCTAGCAGATTGTGTAGAAAGTAATTATAATATCCATAAGTACATTTAATTTAGTGCATAATAGCTGAACATTTTTTTTTGAATTATTATTTTTTTCCTTAGAAATGGTCTCATATACGTATGTCCATATTTCTGCATATTTTGGACCAAGGCCTAGTGCCGCCATCTTGAAAGTGTCATAGTTGGAATGTCATCAGGTGCATTGTTTAAAATTTAGAATTGTTCTTGTCCTTGAAGGCCACTGTAGCTTCTGTTATTATTCTAAAGGGTTGGGGTTACCCAGGGAGCGTTGCATTCTACAACTTTCTAGAACTTTCTTGATGATGTCATATTACACACTGCACCTTTAAGAAGGCATAAGGACGTTGGATAAAAATATGTTAAAAAAATTAGAAACTAAAAAATTCTTGAATGAACTATATTCTGGTATGGATTCATAACAGTTTGGTGCAGCTGTACACAACCATAGACACTAGTTTCATGAGGAAGTCAATTTGAACCAATTGCATTGTTTTTGGCTTGTTTTTAATAAGCAATTTCCTTAATGTAAAACAGACCAGAGTTGTGTGTGTGTGTGTGTGTGTGTGTGTGTGTGTGTGTGTGTGTGTGTGTGTGTGTGTGTGTGTATGTGTGTGTGTGTCTCTGTGTGTGTCTCTGTGTGTGTCTCTGTGTGTGTGTCTCTGTGTGTGTCTCTGTGTGTGTCTCTGTGTGTGTCTCTGTGTGTGTGTCTCTGTGTGTGTCTCTGTGTGTGTCTCTGTGTGTGTGTGTACATTTTACCCTTTAAACAAATAGAGTGTAACATACTCACGAGTGTGTTTTTCATTGCAATGCAGAAAAAGGCAAAATACCAAAATTCGTAGAAACATATTTCAGACAACGGGCCTGTTGGGAGAGGATTAGTTTCCCAGAGAGATGTTGTCCAAAGCAATCATTACCACAGCATGGCTTACACACACACACACACACACACACACACACACACACACACACACACACACACACACACACACACACACACACACACACACACACACACACACACACACACACACACACTGGTCTGTTTTACCTTTAGGAAAATGCTGATTAAGAACAAGCCAAAATAAAATTAGTTCAAATTGACTTCCCTGTGATTCAATCATGTGACAATGCTGTCCAATTGAATTCAGTCAATTTAGAGACAGATAATTTAACTTAGAGGATGAAATTGATCCATTGTTTAAAGCTACCGTGCGTAACTTTTATATTTAAATCATTTCTGTTACATTCAAGCCGTCGACAGT
>NC_137214.1:30062131-30067131 GCF_949987685.1 Ammodytes marinus | reverse complement strand
ACACTGCATGTGAATTGGGTAACAATTTCACTTCTAAATATCATCATTTATATTTATATGGCAAGTTATTTAAGTACAAACTAGCCTACATGTTACTACAGTATTTTTGTATCATATTTCACTTTCTAATTTGCTTTCCCTTAAGCGTTGTGTCTTACAATGCACTTTTGTTGTTCCAGTGTTTTCAAACTAAACCATTTTGTGTAAACGTAGCATTTAGTGTGTTGCCAGCCTCAACCACACACACACACACACACACAGAGACGGACAGACAGAGACACACACACACACACACACACACACACACACACACACACACACACAGGGCCACACACAAACACAAACACACACACACACACACACACCCACACCCACACCCACACACACACACACACACACACACACACACACACACACACACACACACACACACACACACAGGGCCACACACAAACACACACACACACACACACACACACCCCAGTTCTCCCCTGAATAGGTTGACAAATGACCCGGAGGTGAGAGCAGAGAAACCCAGACATATAATTCTCCTCTTTTGTTCTCTTTAGATGATACATTAAGTCAGAGGGAATTCCAGTTGTTAGCGCATTTTGGAACAAAGTTAGTAGATCAATAACATCCCCTGTGTGTGTGTGTGTGTGTGTGTGTGTGTGTGTGTGTGTGTGTGTGTGTGTGTGTGTGTGTGTGTGTGTGTGTGTGTGTGTGTGTGTGTGTGTGTGTATGTGTGTGAGTGTGTGTGTGAGAGAGAGAGAGAGAGAGAGAGAGAGAGAGAGAGAGAGACGAAGAGAGAGAGAGAGAGCGTTTGTGAGTGTGTGTGTGCGTGCGTGTGTGTGTAGTGCTGATAGCTGTGTTTTTAACTTGGCCAAAAGGGAAATTGGCAAAGAGTACTTCCTCCTTTTATACAGAGAATAAGGACTTCAAGTGCCAAAGAGCTGTGTGTGTGTGTGTGTGTGTGTGTGTGTGTGTGTGTGTGTGTGTGTGTGTGTGTGTGTGTGTGTGTGTGTGTGTGTGTGTGTGTGTGTGTGTGTGTGTGTGTGTGTGTGTGTGTGTGTGTGTGTGTGTGTGTGTGTGTGTGTGTGTGTGTGTGTGTGTGTGTGTGTGTGTGTACGACAAAGAGCCGGTGATAAAACTCGAGGCCAAACTCTTAGTCTGACAATGAAAAAGCTCTCAGTAAAGGAATGAATAAGGGTGTTAAAAGCAGAGCAGATGGGGCGCTCTGGTGGTGTAGTGGATAGAGCGCGTACCATATCGGCTCCGGCCTTCGTTGCAGTGGTTGCGGGTTCAAATCCGACCCGTGGACCTTTACTGCAGGTCATCCCCCCTCTCTCTCTGTCTCCCCATTTCAACTCTGTACTATCTAATAAAGCTTGAAAATGAAAAAAAAAAAAAAAAAAAGCAGAGCAGATAAGACAGTGAAGATATGACCAGTAAGTGAGTAGGGTTGGGCAGTATTATGTTAAGTTATTTGGGGATATTTTAAAATAGCGACGGTTTTCCTTTAATTGCTGTCTTGAAAAAATGTGCTGTGTAATGTGCAGAGTGCGTGTTTGTAATAAAATGCATTAAAGCTATAGTGTGTAACTTTTGTTTCCCCCTATGAGGAATTCTGAGTAATTACAACAACACTGTCGGTGCATCTACATGAGGTAAAGCCTTCAGTGATGGCACATGGATTTTATACCTTCTGCTGTATACGTCCAGGTTTTTTCTTAGCAGTAGAACCAACAACTGAAACATTTCTTGGGCTCTTCTTGGGGATTTTTCTGATCTCCTGCACCAGTGTCGGGGGGGCGGGGTGGGGTGACACCAGTTTGTAAACGCTGCCATACTGAGAAATACAGAGAGAGAGTTTTGTGGAGCTGATCAGGCTTAATCAACTTTTACCTCAACTCATTTGCCGATTTGCTTGAATGTAACCAACATTCATTTTGTATCGAAAAGTTACACACTATATCTTTAAAAAAACAAAAACAAACAGAGCTCAGGTCTTTAAAACTAGCGTGAGAACTAGACGGATAGACATGTATAGAGAGAGAGAGAAGGCCTAAAGAACGAGGGAAGCCCATAGGAGAAAAGAGAAATAGATAAACGATGAACTAACCAGGAAAAAGGGTCGATGTGTTATCAGCGTTCCCAGACCCTGGAATCCTTTTTGGCTCAAACTCGACATCGTGGCAGTCGCTGCTGGTTTTACTTCAAGCGATGTAACAATTGATTTTAATTAATTAATACATTTCCTTGTTGTAATTGCAGACTGATTCACACACACACACACACACACACACACACACACACACACACACACACACACACAGAAAGAGAGAGAGAGACACACACACACACGGGCAAACATACACACACACACACATATACACACAGCTATACACAATAATGCTAAATTATTTGGACACACAAACAAGTTCAAAACACACTTGTGTAACACCCGGGACTTTAAGAATCTAGTAGTAATAAAGGCAAGTCAAGTGTACATCATATACTTCTTTAATTTGTATCATATGGACAGGGAAAACAGTGACATAGCATCTCTGCCAACAAACAAACAAAACACAAAATTAGTACATCCTAAAAAAAGTCATTCCTTGAATATAAAATACATTATAAATCCTAAAACATCTCATACCTTCCTTGCAGTAAGTTTGCAGGGACCTGGCGTCAACAAGTGCCTCCCGAGCCCGACCGCACCGGCCCAGCCCGCTACAATCACAACACAAATCACACGTTTATCAAACACACCACACATCGGACCATACCAACAGAAGCATGCTTAATCGCACTCTACTCACAGTTTTGTGTGCAACGGATCGGCTTCCCCGCACGCTGCCGAGTCCCGGCACTGTTTACAAACCCAGGAAGCTGCCATATTGACATGACGCTCCCCCTTTATTAGCGTCATGAACCTACTGGCTCCCGTAATACAGGGAGTAACCGCGCCCAGGCTGTTCAGCCACAATGCCCGGACTACGTGCGTCTTTTTACCATTACATCCCCGAGGGTATGTTACACTTGCATGATATTGTACAAAGTTGTGCGACCACAAACACACACACACACACACACACACACACACACACACACACACACACACACAATGTCTAGCTTCACACAGAGGTTTTGCTTTTGTGCAGGGAGGCAGATAGAGAGAGAGATAGAAACCCGTTCAGTAATTCCTTCTCTACTGAGTTAGCGGCAGAAATCTCAACGGTGGAAATCAAAAGCTTTTGAAAGGAAGTTGTGATCTGGTTTCATGTGTAGCGCTGTGGGGTAGGGTGTAGCGCTGTGGGGTAGGGTGTAGCGCTGTGGGGTAGGGTGTAGCGCTGTGGGGTAGGGTGTAGCGCTGTGGGGTAGGGTGTAACGCTGTGGGGTAGGGTGTAGCGCTGTGGGGTAGGGTGTAGCGCTGTGGGGTAGGGTGTAGCGCTGTGGGGTAGGGTGTAGCGCTGTGGGGTAGGGTGTAGCGCTGTGGGGTAGGGTGTAGCGCTGTGGGGTAGGGCGTAGCGCTGTGGGGTAGGGTGTAGCGCTGTGGGGTAGGGTGTAGCGCTGTGGGGTAGGGTGTAGCGATGTGGGGTAGGGTGTAGCGCTGTGGGGTAGGGTGTAGCGCTGTGGGGTAGGTGGAACAATGGAACAATTTTTGTATTGAAAAGGGGTGAAAAGACAGACCCATGGATTGAATTTAACATTGTCTTCCTGTACAACTTGGGTCTTTCTTTCTTTTTTTTTTTTTTTTTTTTTTTTTCAAGATATTTTTTGGGGCATTTTTATGCTTTATTGATAGTGTAGAGACAGAGTTGAAATGGGGCAGAGAGGGGAGTGACATGCAGAGAACGACCGCGAGCTGGAATCGAACCCGGGTCCGCTGCTGGCCGAGGCCCATGGGGGGGGGACGCCCTACCAACTGAGCTAAGGGCGCCCCCACAACTTGGATCTTTCTTCACGATAATGCAGGTGCAAGTAATATACATTTTAAAATTTATTCCAGTTTCAAACCACACATTCCTGCCCGTTTATAGTCAGTTAGGTACGACTGTTATTCTGCACAATTAAGCTTTATACCCAGAACTAAACTCAAATATTAAACTTAATTGTCTTTGAAAAATAGCTTCTGACAGCCTCTGACATTCACAGTAATGTGCTCACATAAATATAATGCTATTATATGGTGCTTTTTCTCAGAAACCTCTGAGACCAGTCAAGTCAAATCAGAATTTATAAAATAGAGCACTTTTCATACAGACAAAAGGTAGAACAAAAGGCTTTATAAAATAGAAGTGTGTGTGTGTGTGTGTGAGTGAGTGAGTGAGTGAGTGAGTGAGTGAGTGAGTGAGTGAGTGAGTGAGTGAGTGAGTGAGTGAGTGAGTGAGTGAGTGAGTGAGTGAGTGAGTGAGTGAGTGTGTGTGTGTGTGTGTGTGTGTGTGTGTGTGTGTGTGTGTGTGTGTGTGTGTGTGTGTGTGTGTGTGTGTGTGAGAGTGAGTGAGTGAGTGAGTGAGTGAGTGAGTGAGTGAGTGAGTGAGTGAGTGAGTGAGTGAGTGAGTGAGTGAGTGAGTGAGTGAGTGAGTGGTTGGGCGTGCGTGCGTGCGTGTGTGTGCATGTGTGCGTGTGACTCTATAGCCAATAAGCAGAGGGACTCTCCTATCCTTCATGCGAACTAATACACTAAGGCACCTTCACTCTCTTTCCCTTTGTGTTGATATACACCCACACGTTAGTCTCCCCGGCCCTTCTCAAGGCCTTTCCATCCACCCACTCCTCACACACACACACACACACACACACACACACACACACACACACACACACACACACACACACACACACACACACACACACACACACATACACATTGTAACACACACACACACACACACACACACCTTCCTCAGAGCCCACGCAGTTGCAGAGCACGACTCCCTTTCAAGTCTTCTCTTAAGCCTCCACAGAGCATTAATATGAAAGCGTGTGTGTGT
>NC_137214.1:30039631-30042131 GCF_949987685.1 Ammodytes marinus | reverse complement strand
CGCATAAATACATACTATACCATTGTATTCACGCGTGGGTATGTCTCACCAAGTTTCACAACTTTCTATTTATATATGCACTTGCACTGTGTGTGTGTGTGTGTGTGTGTGTGTGTGTGTGTGTGTGTGTGTGTTTTTCATAAAGGCGAGTAAAGTTAGTAGTAAGCTTGCTCCTGTCTGTCACAGAGGCTAATCGTGGGCTTAAATAGAGCAAGTGCGGATATATTAGATTAAAGACACACACACTCCCTCTCTCTCCCACACACACACTGACACACACACTCTCTCTCTCTCTCTCTCACACACACACACACACACACTCTCATACGCACACACACACACACACACACACTCTCTCTCTCTCTCTTTCTCTCTCTCACACACACACTCCCTCTCTCTCCCACACACACACACACACAAAGCCTCATATTACACTATGGATTACAACTCTTCTCGCCTTAGATAGAGTCAGGCGCAGGGAATATAATAGACTTCTTTAATCTGTTGTCCGATTCGTTCGGAGCTTACAGATGTAAACGTCCTAACAATCACACTGAGGCGATTACAGCTTTATACCTCGTTTGAAATGCAGAAAAAACTTGCAGAATTCACATTTTCAGAGTTTGATGTTGAAGTCGTTGTGAAAAAAGTTGAAAAACTTTAAAGGGGTAGTTCAGATTTTTGGACATAGGGCCTTTTTCCCAAGTTAGCCTAAGCGTTCGTTATCATTGGAGACAGTTTTCAACACGTTTCATTCAGTCCTTCTAGTTGCAGAGTTTGCTTGCGCTATAGGCTAACGCACAGGATTGGGGTCTAATTAGCCTGACTACTAAAACAGTCTTACCCACTCCACAGTACACCCGAGGCCAATCAATTATAACGCCAGACTATCGATGTAAATGTCTGTGTTGATAGAATGATGTTAGAAATAACTGGCTAGAGCTGGTGGCAGGAGTCAGGCTGGGAGAACTGTGGCAAAAGAGAACAGAATTAGCAACAAACAAAATGCAGACGGAACTGCAAATAGTGTAGGGGGCTGGAGCGTAACTGACTGGGTAACAGAGTTTAGAATCTGGCAGTGTCTGGAAGGTTGAACAGGGTATAAGTAGAGCAGTAGATTAGTAGATTGGTGGCAGCTGCAGGATGCTGGTGCCTGGCTCCTGCACACGTGATTCCAACCCTGCAATCAGCCAAGGGAAAGGGGAGAACAAAACCACAAAGGGCTTGAGGCCCGGCCAGGCAGGATCGTAACACAGGCCCTATGTCCAAAATTCCGAACTACCCCTTTAATATGTTGGAAGAGCTATAAGAGAACTAAAAGTAATAACATACGTTTTTATTTTGTACTATTTTCGGACATGTTGAACTGGTTTATTTATATAGTGTGTTAGTTCTTTTACTTTGTTTTCTTCATCTATTCAAAAAAATAACATAGTTCAGATTGATATTTTGTCTTTATTGCAAATTTTTTAAAGTGCATATAAAATTCAAACATTCCCAAATCCACACAGTATTATATTATAGCCGAGCCGGTACAGAGATATACAAGGACACGAGGGCCTGTTGAAAAAAGTTGAAAGTTGTCCGACCACTCAACCCGCACAATGTCTCATATATTCAGACACAGGGAGGATGAGAGAGGGAACGAGGGATGAGGGAAAGAGAGAAAGAGTGGTAGAAGTTGATCCTTTAAAAAAGAGATGGAATGTTGCACGGTGCGTTTCACACAGCGCAGCTCAGAATGTGTTTGGGATTATAATATCTCAAGCTGCAATATGTGATTCAGTTCAGATCTGAACTACCGGACCAAATACACAGCAATACACACAGACAGACAGGCAGACAGACAGACAGACAGACAGGCAGACAGACAGGCAGACAGACAGGCAGACAGACAGGCAGACAGGCAGGCAGGCAGACAGGCAGACAGACAGACAGACAGACAGACTCACACACGCACACACACACACACACACACACACACACACACACACACACACACACACACACGACACACACACACACACGCTGTTGGCATAATGTAGCTCTATGGCTATTTCACTAGCAACAGATAGATTAAAGGTGCACTATGTAACTTTGTGTGTGTCAGAGAAGTGAACATTTTCTAAGGTATATTCTCATAACTGAATAAACAAACTTTCCTCACAGGAGAATGTGATCCCTGGAACACTGTTTGAAGTTAGAACGCTTTCCTGAAAAGTTACTGTTTCACTGTTGTTGTTTACAGCAGCAGGGCCCACAGTTTTGGTTTACAAACATATTCTAGTCTTACATTGTCCCTGCGTTCCAAATCACATACTTTTTTCTTTTCACTACACTACATACTAAAGTACAGAAGAGTTTTAGGTCCACGGGAGAAAAAAAGGAAGATTTTTTTTTCATTATGTCGAGAAATGTCAAGAATAAAGACGAATACTCCAAAATGCTATTTGTCTTAGTGGGGCATTTATGTATTTTCAGCATACTACAATTGACCTGC
>NC_137214.1:30017131-30024631 GCF_949987685.1 Ammodytes marinus | reverse complement strand
CTATGACACTTTCAAGATGGCGGCACTAGGCCTTGGTCCAAAATATGCAGAAATATGGACATATATGAGACCCTTTCTAATGGAAAAAATAAATAATTAAAAAAAAATGTTTCAGCTATTATGCACTAAATTGAATGTACTTATGGATATTATAATTGCTTTCTACAAAATCTGCTAGGAAATAAAACACAACATTCTACACACTGCAGGTTTAAGGTTCAAACTGAGACACAAACCTGTCGACCCATGGCAGACAAACAAGACCTGTGCCTTCATCAGACTTGATCATTAGCTAAAAATCAATTTCCCTGAATTTCTCCGTACCCTATCTGCCTGTTTCTTCAGGGGAACATGTAAATGGCCTCACTGCCCAATGCGTTAAACCTGCAGTGTGTAGAATTTTGGGTTTTATTTCCTAGCAGATTTTGTAGAAAGTAATTATAATATCCATATGTACACTTAATTTAGTGCATAATAGCTGAACTTTTTTTTTTTAATTATTAATTTTTCCCTTAGAAAGGGTCTCATATATGTCCATATTTCTGTATATTTTGGACCAAGGCCTAGTGCCGCCATCTGGAAAGTGTCATAATTGGAATGTCATCAGGTGCATTGTTTAGAATTTTGAATTGTTCTCGTCCTTGAAGGCCACTGTAGCTTCTGTTATTATTCTAAAGGGGTGGGGTTACCTAGAAAGTGTTGCATTCTAGAACTTTGTAGAACTTTCTTGATGATGTCATATTACACACTGCACCTTTAAATAAAGGTTCAGTTATCTCTCGTTATTTTGACTAGATTTGCCGAGTTTTAAGTGATAATAAAAAGTTTAAAAAAATTACAATCCAAATAAAGACAGCTTAGTATTTCTCCATTCGTACAATGAATATGATATAGGAAGTTACATTATTTATATTAAAAAAAAATACGAGTGATTTTAGACCTAAGAATGTGGGATTGTTGATGAAGTGGATGCAATAAAAAATAGATAATTAATTAATAAGAAATGGATATGATTAACTGTATTGTTGCATGTGAATATAAGGCTTTTTGTAATTGCTGAATAAGTGTAATGGTTGCAATTGTTGGCTTCTTTACTTGGTTCCCATTTAACCTGTAATTTTTATTTTATTTAAATGTTTTATTTCAATAATTTATTTATTTTTATTCACTTTGTTAATGTGTATTCTTTACTTGATGTATTTTAATCTTGATGTATTTCATGCCCCTGTAAAGCACTTTGAGTGGCCTTGTGTCTGAATTGTGCTATAGAAATAAACTTGCCTTGCCTTGTTGCTTTCAGGAGATCTGTTTGTATTATATATTGTATTATAATAATTGAAGAGCTTCTGTTGTGATAGTTTGTATTGCGTGATCTGGTGGTAACCCTCCCGCCCAGTTGGTGGCGTTTACCCGAGAATACTACCAAGAAGAAATCCCACGAAGAAGAATTCGAACATCAACAATAACAACAATGGCTGCCTCCTTTGACCAGAGGCTTTGCGATGAGGTTCGCCGCTATCCGCATCTCTACAACTCCTCTGTTCACGAGTTTAAACACTTCTACAAGCTCGCAGACTCCTGGAAAGAGATCGCTGAAACTCTGGGGACGGACGAGCAAGTCTGCCGGCAGAAATGGAAGGATTTACGGGATCGATACGTGAAGGCAAAGAGGAAAACGAAAGGCAGTAGCGGTAGCCGTAGCCATGTTATTCCGATTCTGGCTAAGCTAGACTGGCTTTCGGAGTGCATAAAACACCGGGGGAAGGGTTCAAACTGCCCGGAAGAGGTAACGGAAATCATCCTATCGTAACACTGTGTAAAAATCTCAATTTGACACAATATGTGGTTAAAAAACGAGCGTTAGCATGTCTAGGCTAGCTGATAGCAGCAATGAAGCTTCAGTCTTTTGTTTTGAGTTCAACTGGCGAGTGCATACTGTTCAAATCGCTTAAAATAGTAAATTACTCTCTAGATGTGAATGCCTAATCTCATCTCATCATCTTCGCCAATGCTATGTTATATTTTGGGGTTAAAGTACTTTCTAAGGGCGCACTCACACTAGTGCCGTTTGCCTGTTCCGTGCTCAGCACGATTCAGCACGATTCCCCCCCCTCCCCACTCCCCCCGCAGGCCCGTGCTCACACTGCTCGTGGCCTGGGCATACTTGCACCGTGCGCGTTTAGGATTTGGAGCGTAGTCTACTTGTAGGCTATACGACTGTTTGTGAATATTTTCATCCGGCCAAATTTGCATCAAATATTCCACTTCCACATTAGAGCAACGAGAATCCTTAAGCTATTGTTTTTTTAATGTAGCCTTGACGTAATAGGTCGCGGTGGACAGTCTCATATTTGTGCAGCACGCTGTTTATTATTAATATAACGGCCCGTCATCAGACCATAGGCTATGTATCCGGATGGTTTTGTACACATCGATCGCTCCATCAAATCCAAGTCAGAACTTTTTGTATGGGCAGAGATCGTTTTTTTAAGTGTCTTTATAAAGTTTCTTGTTAAACCTTAGCGTAGGCTACTGTTTCCTTATCACCGGGCCGCGGTGTGTTGTTTTGGGTGCGTCTCCACCGCCATGCGTAAATGCAGTTATGACAGCTGACGGGAGGAAAAAGAAAAAAAATCATCTGACGAACGTGAGTAAACACGAAAACATTTTTGCTTTGCTTTCTGAGCCGACCTAATTAGCTCTCTCCCTCTTTTATTAGCCCACACCTAGGCCTACACACACGTTAATTCTCACACATTATAGCTACAAGTCCAAGTGGTGGGCAATTCTGGTGCCGACTAGTAAGGCAGCGGACGTTAACGGACAATGCATCCTTAATAAATTCACGTCAGGAACGCCGCTTGTGCGCTTGCTTGTGCGCGTGTCATCTCATTAGCATCTGTACTTTGGCCACGGCACACCTCTCCCAGGTGTGCCGTGGCCAAGGGGCTGTTCCGTGCTGGAATACAGTTGGCGTGGTCACACTAGCCAAACGTTCTAGACTTTAGTATGCTAATGAGCTTTGGCACGGGGCCGTGGCACTAGTGTGAGTGGGCCCTTACAAGTGTTGGGGAAGCTACGGGAAGCTACTAGGTACAAATTACCAAATACCGTTAGAAGTTGAGCAAGAGCAAAGCTGCAATTGGCCGAAATCTACTTTAAATAGTTTTTAAACCTACTTAGAAAAATTAGTTTTTATAGTAGTGTTTGTTAAAAAAAAATCAAATTCACAATGTACGCTACCTGTGATGTGAAAACATTACAAAATATAGGCCTACTACAAAACCAAAAAAGTAACATGTCAGGGAAAAAATGCCACTGATTCCCATACTTAAAACAAACAATAAAATGTACATAACATTTGGTAATAAAAAAACTTTAAACAATAAGCAAATAGTTTCACTGGTGCGTGACCTGGAATGTGAATAGCCCTGAGATCTAAATGTGTTTGCCAGTGTTAATGTAGTTTAATTCCATATAGTCCACTTCTCACCAACACTGTTTCTCTGTGTGTGTGTCAGAGTGAGGCGGGGATGGAGAGCTCTGTGCTGCAGCCGGAGAGTGTAGCTGCCGGACCTCCTGCTGATCTGCCTCTGGTGTCGGACTCTAACAACCCTACAAGGTACGGTCCTTTAAGTTAAGCCCCTATCTCACTGGGCTGCGACTGTTTGCGACAAGTTGGAGACTGCATTTGCGAGGGAGTCTCTAAACCAGGGGTGTCCAAACTACGGCCCGCGGGCCAACTGCGGCCCGCGGCCCGCTTTTTATTGGCCCGCGGCCGATTTTAAAGATATAATGTAATATGGCCCTTTGAAAAAAAAAAAAAAAAAAAAAAAAACTGATTGATTGGCCCGTGGCACATTTTAAAAATATAATGTAATATGGTCCTTTTAATTTTTAAATAATTTAAATGCACTCATTATATTACAGAGAAATATGTCCCATAAAAGAAAAAGAGCACCAAGCCCATCCCAGAGGACCCTGCATAATATTTTATTTTAAATTAATATTATTATGGAAAATCCATGTGTCCTTCTCCAATAGCTTCTAATGCATCTGGCACAGTGTCTCCATTTTTTTTCATACAAAATTCTTCAGCTTTAGCCTCTTAATTTCCCTCTCAAAGTGCACCAGATTCATGTATTTCACTTTAAAAACTTAAAAAAAATCTCCCGGGGGGGCATACCCCCGGACTCCCCTTGGAGGGGCGGGATCTCGGCTGGCTACTATATTCACCCAGCTGGACATTGGACGCAAAAGCAGAAAACACTGGGTGTATCAATGGCATTTAACAAGAGGGGGAATGTATCTGTTTAATGTGCAAGTAAAGTGTTGCCGTGAAGAAGGATTACAATTTACGAAAACACTATGAAACTAAACATCAGAGCAGCTACATGTCCTGATAAATGTATTATTTTTGCAAAGTGGCCCGGCCCTTCGTAGATTTTTCTGTATGTGGCCCTCAGTGAAAAAAGTTTGGACACCCCTGCTCTAAACTGTCTCCAAACGTTTGCGGAGGTCTCAATTTCCTCGCATGAGTCGCAGAGCCGCTTGAATTTTGAACATGTTCAAAAAAAGTGTGCGACAAATCTAGTCTCAAAATAGTCTCAGAGTGGTCGCATGTCTCAAACGCGTTGCAAACCCTTCTCAATTTAGTTTCCGCGAGTCAGAAAGTGCGAGAAATGTGAGACAACTTTGCGAGGGTTTGGCGATATATGAAACTAAATTGTGACTGATTTGAGACAAAAATTATACTGACATTCCGTTCGTGCGACGCTCGCCAGACGTTCGTGAGGCATAAATGCGACCTCCTGGCAAGTGTTGGCCAGGACATTCGCAAAACGTGTCGTGAGGAACCAACTCAGTGAGACTGCAAGATAAAATTGTTGCTAATTTGCATATTTTCTCGCAACTTTGTGTCTCCAACTTGTCGCATACTGTCGCAGCCCAGTGAGATAGGGGCTTTATTAGTCAATTTACACAATTTATTGAAATTCTTTTTTTTTCGCATATCCCCTCTCAAGTTATGAACAATAGCACACAGTCTGTTTACATGTGTTTATCCTTGACTTCGTAATTAACAATATGAAGTAAAACATTTTAAGTGTGCGCTCTATTTTTATTTATTACTACTTACTACTAGTTGTATTTTAATATATTGTGTTTTTTATTGTAAGGTATTATTTTTGTATTGTTAAAATAATCATTTAAGTAATTTTTTATTGAGTTTAAACGATGCAAAATACAAAACATTAACAATAAGTGTCTGTGTGGCGAACAATGACACGACATGGACCTATTATAAGAGTACATGTACTGGCCAATAACGTGACACATGAAATACGCAAATATTTCTGTAGATTTTCGTCAATGATAAACTATCTATTTACCGTTGGCGGCAGTGGCGAAGTGGGTAGGGAGATCGCCTCTGGAGTGCAGGGTCGGAGGTTCGATCCCCCGTCTCCCCGCCACATGTCGAAGTGTCCCTGAGCAAGACACTGAACCCCAAATTGCTCCCGATGGTTCAAAGAGCGCCTTGCATGGCAGCTACTGCCATCGGTGTATAAGTGTGTGTATGAATGGGTGAATGTGATAAGATATGTAAAGCGCTTTGGGGCTGAGAAAATCGGCTAGAAAGCGCTATATAAGTCAAGTCCATTTACCATTTAACATTTACCGTTGTTTTGTTTATCCCTGACTTGTTCATTATTCACACTAGGAAATCAATGTTAACTGGGCATTCTATTTTTTTAACACTATTACTACTATTTGAATGTATTGTTTGGGTCTCATTATACCTAATTCTATTCTATTTGTATTGTTTTTTTGATTAGTTTTTTTAAAGTACCTTTTATTAGTGTGAATGCTGCAGCATGAGTTTAGACAAGGCAAGGCAAGTTTATTTATATAGCACAATTCAGACACAAGGCCACTCAAAGTGCTTTACAGGGGCAATATTAGAATACATAAAACACATTATAAAACATTTAAAAGCGAATAAAAGAAGCAAATAATAAAAAATTAAAAATTAAAAAATTAAAACTCGATTTAAAAACACAATAAAAGAAGCAAATAAAATTAAAATTGCAAGTTAAAAAGGAAACAAAAAAGTCTTCAGACTCGATTTAAAAGAACTGAGAGTTGCAGCAGACCTCAAGTTCTCTGGGAGTTTGTTCCAGATTGTTGGTGCATATTGTTAATGCAAACAAGAAACAATAACAAAACAGATAACATTTAAATTGTTTTTGTACAATACATTTTTTTTACTGTACGGTGACCTTGATATTCTGACTGTACGGTTAAAAAAAACTTGCTTATGCCAAATATTTTTTTTTGTTTGTTGTCTTTTAAGGTGCACCTCATCCCAAGACAGCAACCCATCCATGTCCCCTTGCTCCTCGGGACAGCTGCCTCTCTCCTCCCCGTCACCACAAAGCCCAAACATGAGTCCTGTGAACTACGGCAAGAGAAAGCAGCCAAACCCCACACACGCGCGTCAGGCATTCGAAGAGGACGAAGACGAACTATTTGGGCGATTGATAGCCAAAGGACTGAGGCAACTGCCGCCTGAGAAGAATCTAGAACTGCGCACAGAGTTCCATTCTAGATTGAACCGGGCGAGGTTGGAACTCATGAGGACAGAGACTGATAGTAACCAACAGAAGGGTTTTCCTGGTCCTACGGCCACAGGCAAACGTTTGGTGCATAATAACTCCAACAGGAAACAGCCCTGGGACACTCGTGTGGTTCTAAAGAAGAGGAAACTGTTTAAATCTCCTAAAGCAAGCGTATGAAAAGATCTGTCACAATCGACTGAGCCTCCGTATGAAAAACAAACGGGGATGTGACGGATATAAAAGCAAGAGGCAAGATCAAGGCTCAATGTTATGATGAAATAAAAGAGTAAAAGTATGTCCCAATTGTAGCATACTGCATCCTAACTAGATTATTTTTATGGTCAGATGTAGTATGTAGAAGAGAAAAAAAGAAAGAGTATGAGATTCGGAACGCAGGGAACACATACTCTGACCAAGTCAATTTCTGTGTGGCACAAACCCTGCCTACCAAGTAAGCCCGCTGTCGGCAGTGGAAACGCGTGCTTGATCTAAGGGTACCGTTTAGGGATGACCATGGTTAACTGGTTAACTGGTTAACCGTTAAGAAGATCTTTAACCGGTTAATACCAAACGGTTAAACGGTTAAAAAAAATTAAATCATCTTAATTTCTCTCAAATCCGGACTCTTATTTTGATATCGCTAAACCGGATGTAAGAAAGTGAACTGTGTCAAAAAGCATTTACATTGGCGACTGGTCCCTGAATTGTTTTTAAATTAATATGCCGATCCATGGAACAAAGAAAGTCGGGAGCCCTGCTATAATGCTTCATGTATTTCACTATAAATAAGCTAAATTAAATCTTAACGGTTAACCGGTTAATAACCGTTAATTCTTGTGGTTAACCGGTTAAAGAAAAAACCATTCCTAACCGAAATGTGCTG
>NC_137214.1:30007131-30009631 GCF_949987685.1 Ammodytes marinus | reverse complement strand
GTACTGTGTGTGCACTGGAAAAAACTGGTTGTTCATACACAGCCTAGGCTCTGTAAATGCCAAGTATGTAAACAAAGGGGCACACCATAGCTATAGCAACATGCGTGTTTATAGAGCCTAGGCTGTGTATTAACACTGGATTAATTTTTCAGTTCACACACAGTACAGACAGGTAGTGGATCGTGAGGAGATATTCACTGATTTTGACAAAAAAGTGATTTTGACAACAAGCGTTCTCCAGAATCACTGACTACACCTTTAAGGCTATATACAGTGTGTCTTGTATGCATCAACCAGGTTTGGCACTCCTAATTTTGTTCCTGCACTATCCTATACAAGCGCTATATGACAATAAAGGCCTTTTAAAATCTGAAGACTTTTCTGTTTCCATTTTAACCTGCAATTTTATTGTATTTAAATTTTATATTTCTATTCATTAGCTTTTAAATGTTTTATTTCTATTTATTCACTTTCTTATGTGTGTTGTGTATTATAATCTTACCCCTATAAAGCACTTTGAGTGGCCTTGTGTCTGAATTGTGCTATATACAGTATATAAACTTGCCTTACCTTACCTTGCCTTCTATTCTATTCTATTCTATTTCTATTGTTTTCTTGCATTTTATTTATTGTTTTGGTTTAGTGTCAAAGGACTAAACTGGATGCGAGTAATGTGACAGATGTGATTATCTCAACTTAGTGTGTATATACTGAACACACACACACACACGCACACACACGCGCACACACACACATTCACAAATAGTTTTTCTACTGCTCATAAAGTGAAGGCCATTCTGTCTGGCAGACACAAATTAGCCATTAAGCATTCGGTGAAAAATAAACAACAAGAAATCTCACCACCAACACCAAAGTTTGTTCCATTTGTTTTGGTCCTTCTTCACCGAACAACAGATAAACGACATCACACCGGTAATTAAAAATGGCAGCTAGGAAACACTGCTTCTAATTGCCATTTGGAAACTAGTCTGTTGTCTCTTTGTTTGTCCTTACTCTGCTTGAAGCTAGACACTGTGTAGGCAAAAATACTGGTCAAATTTGAGATTTGTATTCTTTCATACTAGTATAATTAAAAGGTCCAACATGTACATTCAGATGTTTATTTGACTAAACCTGGGGGCTGTGGTGAAGTGTGTAGGGCGGTCGTCCACTGGGTTACAGGGTCGGTGGTTCGATCCCCCGTCTCCCCGTCACATGTCCAAGTGTCCCTGGGCAAAGAGACACTGAACCCCTAAATTGCTCCCGATCAGGGCTGGACTGGCCATCTGGCATACCGGGCAAATGCCCGAGGGGCCGGCAGCCTTTTGGGCCGGTGAGGTTAAAAAAAAAAAAAAAAAAAAAAAAAAAAAAATTATAATCTTTTTTTTTTTTTTTTTTTTTTTTTGGACCCTCGGCTGTGTGACTCGGCCCGGCCCGGCCAAGTCACACAGCCGAGGGCCGAGCTCCCTTCCCTCTCGGGAGTGCCATGGACATATAAATGTGCGTGCAGGCTGTCAACTTCACCTGAAAGTTACCAGGCCATTACTCATTATGATTGGTTCTAGGCTAGGCCTGGCCCAATCACACACACAGCAGAGGGCTGCCCATTCAGAGGCTGCATTGAGTTGTATTATCACGCATTCAACTTGTACTCAGTAATTATGAGCATCTGACGATGGTCAGTTTTACGTTCAGGGCCGTCGGACTGCGGACAGGCTTGGGGGGGCCCAAGGCAGAGGGGGGCTGCACCCAAGAAAAAATAAATTATTTTTTTGATTTATATTAATTTTACTGGCTCAATATAGGCCCCTGATCTTTGAAGGCCCCGACATTTTTTATTTAGGGGCTATGAAGATCAGGGGCCTATATTGGGCCATTAAAAAATACAAACGAAGGGAAAAAATTCCCGAAGCTGACTGGATTTTTTAAACTTTCTTCTTTCTGCTTTTTGGTCATTCTGTGTCTTTGAATCATTCCAGAAAATAGTACTAAATAGCTTACATAGGAAACAGTTGATTTAGCCTTTGTTTTCTCCTCAAAGTGCACCAGATTGATGAATTTTACTTTAACATTTAAAAAAAAATCTTCCGGGGGAGCATTCCCCCGGACCCCCCTAGAAGGTCCAGGGTCCACGACACAGTCTCCCAAATTCCTGTGAGAAACACTGTGTGTGTGTATGTTTATTAAGAGTCATTAGACCAGGGGTTGTGTTCAAGTACGCGTAATAATCTGGTCATTCATCAATAGAAACATTGTGTTGTTATCTGGCTCAGAGAGGGACCAGTCACTCATACGTTTTGGACTATAGACAAACAAAGCTTTTACATGTTTGTATTGTAAGACCGCCTCTCAGAGGGCCCATCAGGACTTTCTGTATAGGGGCCCAGAATTTGGTGCAACACCCCTTCCTCCGCATATCGTATAAACGGTGGGCTGCCATGGCCAAAAATGCCAGGGCCGATTTTTTGTCCCAGTCCAGCCCTGCTCCCGATAGTTAGCT
>NC_137214.1:29977131-29982131 GCF_949987685.1 Ammodytes marinus | reverse complement strand
AGTAGGGCTTTTAGTATGAGTAGGACGTTAGTAGGGCTTTTAGTATGAGTATGAGTAGGACGTTAGTAGGGCTTTTAGTATGAGTAGGACATTAGTAGGACTGTAGTATGAGTAGGACGTTGGTAGGGCTTTAGTATGAGTAGGACGTTAGTAGGACTTTTAGTATGGGTAGGACGTTAGTAGGGTTTTTAGTATGGGTAGGACGTTAGTAGGGCTTTTAGTATGAGTAGGACATTAGTAGGACTGTAGTATGAGTAGGACGTTGGTAGGGCTTTAGTATGAGTAGGACGTTAGTAGGGCTTTTAGTATGGGTAGGACGTTAGTAGGGTTTTTAGTATGGGTAGGACGTTAGTAGGGCTTTTAGTATGAGTAGGACATTAGTAGGACTGTAGTATGAGTAGGACATTAGTAGGACTGTAGTATGAGTAGGACGTTGGTAGGGCTTTAGTATGAGTAGGACGTTATAGGGCTTTTAGTATGAGTAGGACGTTAGTAGGGCTTTTAGTATGAGTAGGACGTTAGTAGGGCTTTTAGTATGAGTAGGACGTTAGTAGGGCTTTAAGAACACAGCCACAGTCTTACCTGCTCAGGCGAGTTTCCAGGGCGCCAAGTTTGGAAACAAAAAGAGCCAAAACATTCACCTCCAAGAATCCACAGTGAAGGTGGTCAGAGACAGACAGCATGGAGCCATCATGAGACTCTAGTGTTGGGTTTATTTTTCAAATATGTTGTGGCATTTTTATAGAGTGCTTGGCGGCCTTATCAGTGCATCAGGGCTGACTCCTGTTGATGCATTTTTATTATTGTATTGTTGTTGCATATTTGAAATAAATTATTAATTCATTCATTCATTCATTCATTCATTCATTCATTTGGTGACCTGTAGATTTGTGTTTGACCACTGGGTGGAGCTTTTGGCTCATTAGAAAGCATAAATGAGGTGGCACGGACAGGTGTGTGTGTGTGATTTGGGAAAGCAAACACACACACACACACACACACACACACACACACACTCACACATTGTTACTGTAAAGGTGAAGTAAGCGGTTTATTTATGTTAATATAAGTGTTAAATCGCTCTTAATTCATAAAGTGATCACTTACATAGTGTGCACGTTTCATAAAGCCGATCTCTCAGTCAGCTGCTGTGCGTAATCGGCTAATAACTTTTCGGGGATCCCAAAATTTATATCCAATCACAAGAGAGAACGCTACAAACCGACACCCGTCTCACTCATGAGCTGCATTCCAATAGTAGTTGCACTTCCCCTCGTTCATTTACCCTCAGCCCTTGGTATGACGTAACAGCATATGTTGCACGGAGGGAACTTGGAGCACGGAGGGAGACTGGGCGGGGGAGGAGCGGGGGATTTAAATGGAACCCACTTGCTCACTTGCCCTTGTAGTCGCAATGGACCGTCAGTTACATAGGTAAATCTGAAGGCAAATAATACAGAATTATAACATTCTGCTAAGGTAGCCTATGTTGCAGAAAGCCATTTCCATAGCATAACAAACATTGAATTTCGACACGGTAACTCAGATTATCAAGATATTGTTACTTACACATGTAAATTGTTTGCTCCGACATATTTTCTTATTTATGTTAGTTTCAACCAAAAACATTTGTTTTAAATAGTCCTCTAATTGGCAGCCATCGGTGTTCTAGCAGCAATGTGTAAACTGCAATACATTCACTGGATTGTTCGTATGGAAATAGGATAGCCTAATTGAGGCGTTTTGGAATATATTTATATATATATATTTGTCCTGCGGGTGGCCGCGATGTCCCTAAAGGCATACAGTCTACCGGAAAATAAAAGGAGAAGAAGAAGAAGACGAACTGCAATGCACTGTGGGTGATATCCACCTCGGAGTGACCATGGCTGTTCACTTGATCACTCAGCCCTCCGAGGGTCTATATCACGAAGTTCACTTCAGTTTCCAGACTATTGGAACGACACTTAAGATGGCAGCGGGGATTCCCCCGAGGGCAAGTGCCTAGGGCAAGTGAACGAGGGCATGTTGAACGAGTATTGGAACGCAGGGTTGGTCTCACTGCTGGTGCACGCTAGAGCAATAGATGGGTGAATGTTTATGTGCCTAAAATGGCGGACCAGGTAAAAATCCTGGTCCGCCAGGTTTTTATCATGTTTTATCACGCTTATGGATCTGAGATGATGCTAGATAACTCGCTGCTTGAAGACCGCAGTGCATTAATGTGGTGACGTAGGGACGAGCGAGGGGACTGCTAACTGCAGTAACTGACAGGAAGTTAGCTAAAAGAACCATTCCGCTTACAGCACCTTTAATGCATTGTTTTATGAAGCCTACAGCAGATCATTTAAATTTTCTGATGATGATAAAAGTGCTCAGTGCTTTTGGGCCTTTTGTTTAACCAAGTGATCGTGAGCGTTTATTTTGTACCAACTACCGTCTCTTCAAGTATTTGTTTCTGTACTTGAACATAACTAGAAGTGTCACAGCCCGGCTCATGGGAATGACAATGAGGAAACCGCACAAGTGTTTTTAGTAAGATACTAAGTGGTGCGTGAATGTCAGTAATCAGTAATGGGTGCTGTGTCTGTGAAGAGTGTAATGTATGTGAAAAGCAAAACTAACTAACTAACTAACTAACTAAGCAAAGCAACGCAAAACCAACCAAAGCAAACCATACATCAAGGAAGGGAGACTTAAAGGCCTACTTCACCGGTTTGAATATGAAGGTGTATTGAATTGACTTACTTTGTAAATATTACTGGGATGTCTTTTACTGTGACATCACAGTAATATTTACAAAGTAAGTTTTTTTTAACCCTATATTTCTCTTTCTGTGATGTCACGAGAAAGAGAAATATAGGGTTAAAAAAAACACTCTTTCTGCCTTTTCTCAGGCTAGGATGAACCGATTTTAATTTTTTTTGCACATTTATACTACATAGGATCTCAGAATTCAATACACCTTCATATTCAAACCAGTGAAGTAGGCCTTTAAGTGGTTGATTCCTACAGCTTATATAGCTGAGGAGATCAGCCAGCATGGGTGTTTGTAATTAGCAATCATCTCCTGGAAGCCTGCCAATCAGGAGGTGCCAGGAGCAACACATTGATGTTTGGTGTAGGAGGCTGTAGATATAAAGCTGCAGTTTTACATTTGATCACTAGATGGCAGTAGTGTATCACCTGTTCAATAACTTGAGTTCACTATTGTATAGGCGCTACACCAATGCATATCTAGGCCTACATAAGTAAGGTGTTGAATCTATGTTGTAGTAGGCCTATCTAAATGCAGGTCCCTCAATCTCCTAAATGTCCTTTCTTTTCTTCAATTTCCTGTTACTCATCTGTCTTATCCTAGAAGAGTTATGTCCATGGGAATGAACGTGGGATCTGAATAGTTTAAAATAGACTTTTTCTGTTGTTTCTTATGATATTTGAATAAGTTATGTTGGGGGTGATTATAGGCCTACAGCAAAGTCAGGCCGGTTTCAAACTAGTCTTGCTATTGAAAGGTAGAGTCAGTGATTCTGGAGAACGCTTGTTATCAAAATCAGTGAATATCTCCTCACAATCTGCTACCTTTCCATAGGCTACTGTGTGTGTGTGTGTGTGTGTGTGTGTGTGTGTGTGTGTGTGTGTGTGTGTGTGTGTGTGTGTGTGTGTGTGTGTGTGTGTGTGTGACTGTGTGTGTGTGTGTGTGTGTGTGTGTGTGTGTGTGTGTGTGTGTTGAAAATAAATCTGGTGTTAATACACAGCCTAGGCTCTGTAAATGGGTACGTAAACAAAGGGGCTCCGACGTATAGCTACCATCATTTACAGAACCTAGGCTGTGTATTAACACCAGAATAGCCTATATAAAAGAGAGCAAAAGATAGATGGACAGACTTTACTGAGACACAGGCCGTTTACTGTGAGTGATGGCATGCGGTTAGGCGTTGTCGAGGCAACAGTCTTTTGGCCTTAGGGACACAAACAGGAAGTAGAACAGAGAACTGCAACCGAAAGTGAAACAGCAGTTGGTGCTTCGGCTTCAACTGAACGAGAGAAATATATGAAGGAAACACAGATTAACCACACACACACACACACACACGCACATATATACATAGAAACACACACACAGAATAAAAGACCACACACACATATACAAGAACACACACACACACACACACACACACACACACACACACACACACACACACAATAGAAGACAACAGATACACACACACAAACAAACAAGAGAGAGGACAGAGACCACACACTGACACACACTCACGAGAGACAGAAGTGCACACACACACATACACACACACTCACACACAAGACAGAAGAGAAAAAAAGTATTTTTCACTCTGCAAACAAAACCCAGGAGAGCTCCATCAAAGGCCTGAGTCTGATTTTGACTTTTGACATAAAAACTTTCACTTTTACCACACATATACACACACGCACACACACACACACACGCACGCACGCACGCACGCACGCACGCACGCACGCACGCACGCACGCACGCACGCACGCACGCACGCACGCACGCACACACACACACACACACACACACACACACACACACACACACACACACACACACACACACACACACACACACACACACACACACACACACAGGAGAGGAAACACGTTTTGCAACAGCAGAAGTTATAGAAGTCAGTTTTACTCTCTTGAGCCATAAAACAACTGGACTCTGATCTCTAGGGAGGGAGACCGATAAACTGTCAACATGATTTTCCTTTATAAGACCTGCATTTATAGTTTGGCTTGTAGTTGAATTTATTAATTTTTTAACCTTTATTGATACAGGTAAATCCCATTGAGACCGAAGACTCTTTTACAAGGGAGACCTGTTTTCCTTTCCCACGTTACCATTCACACACACATTCATACACCGATAGCAGGCTAACTATCGACATTCACACGAGGCAAGGTGGGTGAAGTGTCTTGCCCAAGGACACAACAACTATGACACAGGTGGC
>NC_137214.1:29957131-29964631 GCF_949987685.1 Ammodytes marinus | reverse complement strand
AGCCAACTCACGTTTGTCCAGTGAAATGCTAATGTGAAGCCAGTGAAATGCTTTTAATGTGAAGCCGCAGCCTTAATTCTCTATTTGTTTTATCATTAACTTAACTGCTGCACGCTGATCTATAGATAGTGTTTTTTAATGTAGAAAGCCGTGTCTCTGGCATTACCGGTGGTGTATTTTGCTAGAAAAACCGGCACATTGTCCTGCACAAACGTAGTCTTTGTCCCACATCTGGTGAATTGGGATCTGGTCACCCTAAGCGCACAGCCAGCGTTTAACGCCCGCAACAAACGCTAGGTGGACACGGGGCCTAATAACATTAGCATGGCCTACACTAGGTAGGAGTTTTGTCTCGATATTGAATATTACTCAACAATTTTAAACACAATACTACACACTACAGAAACGAGTCGTGGCTTTAAAGACAGGGACCTGTATTTGTGAAATGGAATGTCGTATAACGTTTTTATTAAGTTTATTTGCAGAATACAGGTGTCGCTCAATATTCAACACAAAGTGAAAGGAGCGATAGCGGTGCGTATTGTTTTCCCCCCCGATGGGCGTGGCCTCCGGTTACGACGCGTTCAGCATTGCTTCTATATGGAGAGAAAGAAAAGTATATTGAGGCCAATCGCTATTATATTATAATGAATGAGGATTTTCTTCCCTCAGTCTTCCCTTGGCACCAGCTGTCCTGTTAATCCTAACCCTACATTTTCCCATGTGTGATTTCACACTAGTAAAATGTAGGGTTAGACAGTGAGACCATAAAACACTCTTTCTGCCTTTTTCTCAGGCTAGGATGAACCGAATTTTAAAAAAATATGCACATTCATACTACATAGGATCTCAGAGTTCAATACACCTTCATATTTCCACAGGTGAAGTAGGTCTTAATACACATCTTAATACAGACACTATTTTGTATTTATATGAAGCATGTACAATGAAAAATAATGAAATCTTAAACCTTATATAAGCTATTTTTGCTAAGCATTTTTGTACTTTCACAATTTTGTAAATGTTTCCAAATGCAAGAATGGAACTTGACACATTGTTTGAACTGTAATTGTGCTGTAATTTGAGCATCTGTCAATACAAACGAATCTTAAAAAAAAAAAAAAAAAAAAAAATCTTGAACACTGGTTGAGTACCTATTGCGCTGTCTGTCACTATGACTTCCATGATCTCCTGCTTGACGTCGTGTGTGGTGTAGTCGATGGGTCCGTGCTGAGAGCCAACGTGGGTCCAGAGGGGCGACGGAGACGCTTCCTAATGTGGGGACAAAGGGTAGGGAGTTAAAAGGCAAGAGAAACTCCCTTACTCTGTCGACTCTCCCTGAGATTTCTTCAATTGTTTTTTTATTCCCGGTAAAGGGTTTTTACTGGGAGTTTTTTCTCAGCCGAGCTAAGGGTGTAAGGGCAGGGTGTCATATTGTATCATATTGTATGAAATGTAAAGCCCACTGAGACAAATGTGTTTGTGATTTTGGGCTATACAAATAAAACTGATTTGATTTGATTTGATTCCTAACTTTATTCAGTCGATGCTTTTTTTTTTTTTTTTTGGAATTTTCCATGTATATTTCTACACATTTTTGTATGAAAGTCTATTTTTTTTTTCTTTTTTATGATGTATTTTGATTTCATTAGAATTCAGAGACAGTTGTTCTTTGTGTTTGTTCTTGTTGTCTTTAAAATAAAAAATCCAATAAATAAATGAAAAAAAAAAAAAAGGCAAGAGAAACACATTATAATGAACCCTGCGTTCCAAATCACATACTCTTTCTTTTTTCTATTCTACATAGGGGAGACTGGGGTGAGTAGTGCCACCCCTTGTTTCTAGAAAACGATAGAAGAAATTGGAAATGTGACCATATATATTTAAGAAGAGCCATCCATTTGACTCATCCTGTAAAGAAGGGAGACACATGGAATGAGATGTAAGCACATTAAAGCTAAAAAAAAACTGTGTTTTGCCTTTCAAAGCTAAATTTCTATGCTCAAGGTTTTTTGATTATTGTGTCTGAACAATTATAGACACGTTTGAAAACAAAGTGGGTCCAGTTGGGCGATGGAGAGGCTTCCTAATGGTTAGAAGGGCAGGGGGTAGACATTCATACATACACATTAGAACATTTATTTTTAAGATACTTTTTTGGCATTTTCAAGCTTTATTTGATAGTACAGAGTTGAAATGGGGAGACAGAGAGAGAGAGAGAGAGAGAGAGAGAGAGAGAGAGAGAGAGAGAGAGAGAGAGGGGGATGACCTGCAGTAAAGGTCCACGGGTCGGATTTGAAATAGCCTAATTAAAACAGTTACAGGTAGAGTTCGGCAGATTTAAGATAATATGTTTGAATTGGTTAAAGGATATGAAGGTATTTATTTTAATTTGTTGCTGTAAATTGTTATACGTCTCACATTTAGGCAAAGCACAGTTGAAGATATCTTACAGAAAGATCGGTATATATTTTCTATTCCTTTCTGTTGACAATAAGATGTCACAATTGCCTTATTTACTTAAAACTGAAAGTACAAGCTACTGGTTTCACTTATGCACTGCTTGGAGCAACAGAAACCAAAAGGGAGAGTGAGTTAAAGCTTGTTTACTTCATCTACTAATGTGACAGAAATATATTCATATGAAAAAGTTACGCAATATAACTTTATTGGCTTTTATATGAACTTTAAGTGACAAGTAATAATTTTAAACTGAAAGTATTGTTCATTGCTTTGAGAGACAGAAACCAAAAGGGAGAGTGAGTAAAAGCTTGTTTACTTCACCTACTTACGTGTGTGTGTGTGTGTGTGTGTGTGCGTGTGTGTGTATGTGTATGTGTATGCGTATGCGTATGTGTGTGTGTATATGTGTGTGTGTGTGTGTGTGCGCGTTTGTGTGCGTTTGTGTGCGTGTGTGTGTGTGTGTGTGCGTGTGTGCGTGTGTGTGTGTGTGTGTGTGTGTGTGTGTGTGTGTGTGTGTGTGTGTGTGTGTGTGTGTGTGTGTGTGTGTGTGTGTGTGTGTGTGTGTGTGTGTGTGTGTGTGTGTGCAGGAACTAGAGCCCGTGCTGATTGTTACAGTGAGATACTCTGGCAACTTGCCAACTCACTACTCACTCGGTCACATTTCCAGAAATCTTTTGCCGTTAACAAAGGCATCAACAACACTTCAGGGAAATATTTAAAAAGCTAAATGTTCCCATCTTACTGAAAACACACAGTCTTCCTATGTGGTCTATTTCTATTATACAGCTCTGGAAAAAAAATTAAGAGACCACTTCAAATGTTCAGTGTCTCTTCGTTTTACTCTTTATAGGCATATGTTTGAGTAGAATGAACATTTTGGTTTTATAATATAAACTACTGACAACATTTCTACACCAAATTCCAATATATTTTGTTATCATTAAAGAGCATTTTCAATAAGTTATGTAGAGATGAATGTTTAAGAAAAATCTGGACTGGTCTCTTAATTTTTTTCCGGGGCTGTACATTTTCTTCTATATTGCATTGTTGAGAGGAGCCTGGGACTTAAGCACTTCATTGCCAGTGACTGCTGCTGGAATTATTGTGCAATCTTCTTGAATCTTGGTGATATATCCACCGTCCTTAACTTAGTTTTTTTTAGTCAGTTTAAAAATGCCTCTCCCTTATATTGTTGCAGTTTCTTCATTGCATTAGTTTGAGTGATTTTCATACAACAAAATGTTTTAAAGGAATACTTCACCCTTACGGAACCAGCGTTCTATCATTATAAAATCACTATTATAATATAATGAATGAGGTTTTTCTTCCCTCAGTCTTCCCTTAGTCTTCCCTTGGCCCAGCTGTCCTGTTAATCCTAACCCTTACTGTGATGTCACAATAAGGAAACTGTAGGGTTAGACAGTGAGACCATAAAACACTCTTTCTGCCTTTTCTCAGGCTAAGATGATCCGATTTCAATTTTTTTTTGCACATTTATACTAAATAGGATCTCTGAGTTCAATACACCTTCATATTCCAACCGGTGAAGTCGGCCTTTAACTGTATTGTGTTAAAACGTGACTTATGACTGTCTGTTTTTTTTTAAAT
Organism: Ammodytes marinus; assembly: GCF_949987685.1. Classification (NCBI taxonomy): domain Eukaryota; kingdom Metazoa; phylum Chordata; class Actinopteri; order Uranoscopiformes; family Ammodytidae; genus Ammodytes; species Ammodytes marinus. The sequence continues at coordinate 29,960,560 of NC_137214.1, read as the reverse complement.
ACTTTATTTATGGATATATTGTTTAAGAGAACAAACACACACAAAATTAAAAAACAAAAGACAAAACAAAAACAAACACCTAACATGGCGTACTCTAAATTTAAAGTTTCTAAGGACATCGTTTAAACTATAGGCAAATGTTAAGCAGAAAATAAAAAGTATAGGAGGTGACCTGTATGTCTGTTTTGTGTTTTATTCCGCTTCCTTGTAACACACTTTGCAATAGGGATTTTGAAAAGCGCTCTGTGGATTAGGTTATTATTAAAACTTAGTAGTAGATTCACTATTGTTGTGGCAACCTATAAAACTTCCTTTGGCAATCTTTCAGGACACAGTTTCCGAAAGGCAATATTTTGAAACAATCCAACAAGGAGCGTGGCAGTTGTAAGTGTCTTGTTACATTGTTTATTTACCTCTTTAGTTCCCTTAGTCCTCCCCTCCTTATCCGTTTTCTTCTTTCCTGAAAACAAAACACAGCATATTAAAGGCACAGTGTGTAATATCAGAATATTTACTGGCATCAAGCTATGAAAGAAGTTCTGGATGTCAACGCTCCCTTGCTAACCCTTCAAGAATTTACAGAAGCTACGGTGGCCTTTAAGGACAAGAAGCTAGTTACTAAAAGATGGCATCGTCCACCACTGCCTCAAGTCTTTCCACAATATCAAGTGATGAGGCCGAAAAATGCCAATTAAATCCTACACATTTATAAATCAGTAACTTTAAGAGAAATAGTTCAAAGGTAAAATAGTGGCAGGCAGACAGACAGACAGACAGACAGACAGACAGACAGACAGACAGACAGACAGACAGACAGACACACAGACAGACAGACAGACACACAGACAGACGTACAGATAGATAGATAGACAGGTAAATAGACTGACGGACGGACAGACAGACAGACAGACAGACATACAGACGTACAGATAGATAGATAGACAGGTAAATAGACTGACGGACGGACAGACAGACAGACAGACAGACAGACAGACAGACAGACAGACAGACAGACGTACAGATAGATAGATAGACAGGTAAATAGACTGACGGACAGACAGACAGAGAGATAGGTAGACAGAGAGAAAGACAGACAGACACACAGACAGACAGACAGACAGACAGACAGACAGACAGACAGACAGACAGACAGACAGACAGACAGACAGACAGACAGACAGACACACAGACAGACAGACAGACGTACAGATAGATAGATAGACAGGTAAATAGACTGACGGACGGACAGACAGACAGACAGACAGACAGACATACAGACGTACAGATAGATAGATAGACAGGTAAATAGACTGACGGACGGACAGACAGACAGACAGACAGACAGACAGACAGACAGACAGACGTACAGATAGATAGATAGACAGGTAAATAGACTGACGGACAGACAGACAGAGAGATAGGTAGACAGAGAGAAAGACAGACAGACACACAGACAGACGTACAGATAGATAGATAGATAGATAGATAGATAGATAGATAGATAGATAGATAGATAGATAGATAGATAGATAGATAGATAGATAGATAGATAGATAGATAGATAGATAGATAGATAGATAGATAGATAGATAGATAGATAGATAGATAGATAGATAGATAGATAGATAGATAGATAGATAGATAGATAGATAGATAGATAGATAGATAGACACCCACAGACAGACAGACAGAGAGATAGGTAGACAGAGAGAAAGACAGACAGACATACAGATAGATAGATAGACAGACACACAGATAGGCAGATAGAAGTACTGACAGACAGATTGATAAATAGGTAAACAGACAGAAAGACACACAGACAGACAGATAGACAGACAAACACACACACACACACACACACACACACACACACACACACACACACACACACACACACACACACACACACACACACACACACACACACACACACACACACACACACACACACACACACACACACACACACACACACACACACACACACACACCTTTCTTCATATTTCTCTCGGAGGACGAGAGCATCTTATAAACTCTGAAAGCGTTCGTTCCCTTTTTGATGCTTTTATCTTTAACTTCCTCGATGTCCGGCAAACTGTTCATGGCACAACGGAAATTAGCTTTCCACGTTTTGGGATCTGGGCGGTCTATCCCGTGCTGGTATTTACCTACACGTGCACACAGAAAAGAAGAGCATCAAACAGTGGTTATTTAACACTTCAAATGGCATATTATCCCTGCGTTCCAATCCCCATACTTCCCTGCTATTTAGTATGCCAGAAAAAGATTTAGGATGTCCCATTACATGCACGTGAATTGTAGTATGCTGAAAATACATAAATGCCCCACTAACTCCAATAGCATTTTGGAGTAGTCGTCTTTATTCTTGACATTTTTCGACATAAAGAAAGAAAATCTTCCTTATCTGATTTTTTTTTTTCTCTCCTGTGGCTCTAAAACTCTTCTGTACTTTAGTATGTAGTGTAGTAAAAAGACTAAAACTCTTCTGTACTTTAGTATGTAGTGTAGTTAAAAGAAGGAGTATGTGATTTGGAACGCAGGGCCAAGGTCACAAAAAATCACCATAATTTTCCAGGTAAGTAGCTATTCAGTTGTTGTTTTTATAGAGTAAATTAAATTGCCTATGGTCTCTATGGCGTGCATGTATTTTACCGACACATACACAGAGTAAAAGAGCATCAAAACATTGTTATTTCACTTCAAACAGCCTATTATATGTCACAGAAAAAAAATCACAATATGTCTCCAGGTAAATAACTATTCAGCTTTAGTTTTCATACACATGTTTTATTTTTATTTTATTAACCTTTATTTATACAGGTAAAATCTCATTGAGACCCAGGGTCTCATCTACAAGAGAGACCTGTTCAGGTCGGCATCAGCAGCAACACAAAGTTACAGACTAACTAAACATACAGTAAAATAACGCAGTACAAAGGGCAAAGAACAAGTTAAGTACAAGTTAAGTTATGTACAAGTATATAGAACTTATTTTTCAACTTTTCTGGTAGAGATCAGACAAAATGAGCATTTGTTGTTACATTACATTACATTACATTTCATTTTGCTGACACTTTCATCCAAAGTGACTTCCAATAAGTGCATTCAATCATGAAGTTACAAATTTAGAACAAAAAGAATCAGGTTAGCTGGTTGTTTATTCGGTTTTGTCTTTTCCAGAAAACGTCTGCTGCAACTCTCAGTTCTTTTAAATCGAGTCTGAAGACTTTTTTTGTTTCCATTTTAACCTGCAATTTTTATTTTATTTGCTTCTTTTATTCGCTTTTAAATGTTTTATAATGTGTTTCATGTATTCTAATCTTGCCCCCTGTAAAGCACTTTGAGTGGCATTGTGTCTGAATTGTGCTATAGAAATAAACTTGCCTTGCCTTTTGTTTGTGTGTGTTC
>NC_137214.1:29939631-29949631 GCF_949987685.1 Ammodytes marinus | reverse complement strand
AGTTTGTAGGCTAAATTGTAAGGGGGGGAGGGGGGAATAGAAAATAAAAAATAAAATAGAAAGTGAAGGTATATTTTCTTTTTCTGTTTCAGTGTCCAGAGCGAAAGCAAAACAACAAGCACACAGCGGTAGCTTGGGTTTGGGGAAGTGGGGGGGTGGTGGTGGTGGGGGGGGGTAGAGTGGAAATCCCCCTCCTGTCCTGAGCTCTCGCGTTCGAAGGGTTACGCGGAAGTGGCTGTGTCGATTTTGGAAAGAAAAAGATAAATTGTCAAGAAGAGGTCTCACTCTGATGTTATTCCTGGGTACCGAAACAAGCCTTTTGACCTATAATGATCAGAATCGGGATATTTTTATTGTAATTTCACAGTTTAGGCCTACTACGTTCGCCTTTGTCCTTTTTTTATTTTGTTTTGTTTTTGTATTATTTTCATATTTTCAATAAAAACATAATAAATTTACTAACTGCTTCTAATGTTAGGAAAAGATAGTTTAGTGGCTTTGGCGTCTTTGGGACAAAAAGAAAAACTGTTGCGAGGAGGTCTCACTCTGATGTTATTTCTGGGACTAAGCCTAAACCAGTGGCAACGGCAGAGATAGTATTATGGGTGGATCAGTACAACTCATTTTTTTGTTCTTTGATTAGAAAAAAAAACCTGAAAGTAGAAAATGACAAACTGCAAAAATTGAATTACAAAGGCAAAACACAGGCTTTATAAACAGCTCAAAGAAAGTTGCTTTAGGAGAAAGACGAACTGTTGCGAGGAGGTCTCACTCTGATGTTATTTCTGTGTACCAAGACAGGCCTCTGACCTACATCTCCGGAAAAAAATATTTATAATAAATAATAATTAATAGTTATTAATTTAAGATAGTTATGACATTTTTATTTATTTAAATGTAAATATTTTATATATATTTTTTATATATATATATATATATGTTTTATACTTTTCTTATATATTTTGTTATTTTATATTTCTATATTAATTTTTGTATATTTTTGTATATTGATCGTTAATATTAAATCTAATCTCTATAATGTATTTTTCATGCGTGTGGTGGGGGTCCACGGCCGCGTCAGAGTTAAATCATAGATAGTATATAAAACCCGCGACCACTGCAATATGGTACCTTTATTATACTATCTATGTATGGTACACGCTCTATCCACTATGCCACCGGAGCACCCCGACACATAGACGATCTTTGAGCGAGATTTCATTTTCGCTTCCCCTATCCCCCCTACTCACTCCCCTCCAACCTTTTCTGCTCGTTTGGTGTCTGAAACGAAACTAGAAACTCGGAGGGGGGGCGTGTGTGTGTGTGTGTGTGAGTGTGTGGCCCCCTCCCCCCGCCCAAATAGGCTTCTACCCACCACCTGCATTTACTTGGAAACTGAAGCATTTTCACTTTATTTGAATTATTTTAACTGAAATCCTATAGTTAGACATGTGGGTTCAAAGCGCTTTTCGTATTCACTAAGCAAGACTTTCACTTGATTTTTTTCTATAGGCTAGTAGTAGGTTCCATAAAAACTGATGACAATTTATGCTATTGTAGCCTAGCTTAGTAAATCATGATATTGGTAATATGTTATTAATGTGAATATATTAATTTGTAATATAGTCTGTTTATTTTAAGCTTGTTTTAACGTTTAAGCAACGGAATGCATATCCTGAAAACTCTAAAATAAAAAAATATTGATAATAAATATTATTTTCACTTACTGTGTGCACTTTAAAGTTGCCAAAGGTGTATTTTTTTTTACTACGCCAGCTGTTGTTCCTGGGTGAGCGTATACCCTTGACAAAGGCATTAAGAAAAACTATATAAAAACAGCAGCATTCTTTGCCACAATGGTCTCATGTTATTTATGATCATCAGAGGAAAAAATTAGACTGTTTCAGAAATATTTAAAAGTTCCTCGTAGCACCTTTAAGTCAAAGTTCCAAATGCATTAATTATCCTGCATGCTTTAAAAATTTAAACTTTAAAATAACAACAGCAATATTGTTATAGCGATATTAATGCAGCTATCATATAAATACTTGGATTTTCCTGCATACCGCTCCGCCCTTACATGGCCTCTTTCTGTTTAAACCAAATAGAAAATGGATTTCAGCAAATACAGGAACAGAAAATAGGATGTTAGAAAGTTTGAAACCCAACCGTTATTTTACTACCTACACTGTACAATTTGATAAGTTGACCTTACTTAAACGATATCTAGGCAACCGATTGCCTTGAAAAATATAACTATTAGTATTAAATGTTGTTGTACTTTATATCCTCTAGTTAAGTTTACTTAAAGTTGAGTTTTATTTACTTGGAAATGGAAAGTACAATTAACTTAATCAATAATTATGTTTGTATGGATGTATGTATGTATATAATGGATATAGATATATGGAGTTGTATATTTGTATGGATTGTAAATGTCATATATCAAATATAGTATAACAAATTGTATAGATTTGTAAAAGAGATTATAAAGAAAACAGGAAGCTAATATAAATATGAATTATTGAGCTGTGGAAAAAGGAGTAGGATTAAATAAATTATACTTCTTCCTACTCCTTTTCAGGCATATTAATTCAATATGTTATTTGTTTATTTTTGTTTATGCTTTTCATTTTGTTTTGTAAATTTTGATATGTCTGAAATAAATAAATTGAATCAAACCAAGTTAGTCCGACTTAACTGAAGAGTCATGTTTACTCAGTAGAATAAAGGAAACGGCATAGCTATTACATTTTACAGTGTACAAACTAAAGTCATGTAAATAAATATGGACTGTGTATCGAATAGTGTAAATTGTGTTGAGAGGCTGTTTTGAAAAGTCACACTGGGTCAAGCCCAATTCTGCATAAGGGCAAGGTTTATCTCTCTCTGACACACACACACACACACACACACACACACACACACACACACACACACACACACACACACACAGACAGACAGACAGACAGACACAGACAGACAGACAGACAGACAGACAGACAGACAGACAGACAGACAGACACACACACAGAGACAGACAGACACACACACACACACACACACACACACACACACACACAGATACACTAATAGAGCTTATACTCAAGTTTTGGGCCATGAACAAAAGTAGAAAGATGTGAAACAATACAGTACATATATTAGCAGCTTAATACATAGTTTTATCTCTCTGACACACACACACACACAAACTCTCTCTCTCACACACACACACACACACACACACACACACACACACACACACACAGATAAACTAATAGATAACCGTTTAAATACTCAAGTTATGGGCCTACTAGTGTCAGCTGGACTTTAACATGGCCAGATTATCTACACACACAAAAGCTCTTGAGAAAACTTTTTATGTGATTTTTTGTCCCTGATCTGAGTTTAAAGGGTTACATTTAGCAGGGATTCCAAGTTCCTGTATAAGTGCTGAATCATAATAAAAGGCTGAATGTTCCTATGGCTTCCTCTAGTGGCGGCATACAAATGATGCCTCGTACACAAGTGTGAACGGACAAACTGTTTTCCCTAGTCTCTTGCGCAAAAAAATAAAAATCACCATTATCTCATTTATTAGGTTGCTTTGTGCACGATTTCTTTATTTTTCAGAACACATTTAACAAATAATATAATAATTTTCTATCTTTTCTCCTGTGTGTGTGTGTGTGTGTGTGTGTGGGTGGGTGGCGCTATGGTGTGTGTGTGAGTGTGTGACATTATATAATAATCACGAAAAACTAACTTTTTTCATACTTAAGGGTAAAGATTTTTTAAATAATCTTTAGAAGAACACAGAGATCCACTTGTGCTCGTGCAGTTACAGTATTGCATTCAACTGGTAGAAAGCAGACAAGATGTATTTGGTACAATAACACTAATTTATTTAAACTATAAATATACTGTATTGCGTTTTTTAGCTTGTGTATAATTTAGGAGTGTATAATCAACAAAACAGGCTTTTTATTTAGAATACAGCTCCAGAAAAAATTAAGAGACCAGCCTGGAATTTCGATCTCTACATGACTTATTGAAAATGCTCTTAATGACAAAAAATGTATCGGAATTTGGTAGAAATGTTGTCAGTAGCTTATATTATAAAACCAAATTTTTCATTTTACTCAAACATATGCCTATAAATAGTCAAACGAGAGACACTGAACTAGTATTTTCTCTGAAACCCAAGACTTGTTTAAGTTTTATCTAAAAATGACCCAGCATTAAATATATCATCATAAAATCCACTCCTCTAAGTTCCCTTTTTATCCCAATGTTGACAGTGTAGACAGACAGACAGTTTCATAAACAATGCAATGTGCCACAAGACTTAGAAACCAGGGGCCGTATTCACAAAACATTTTAAGGCTAAGAGTAGGGCATAGAAGGTATGAACATGACATCATCCATAGCAACAGGGTCAACACCGCCCTCTATTCTTAGCTTAGGAGTCCCTCCCATTCCTTAGTAAAAGTTGATCTTATCAGCTTTGTGAATAGGTTTTAAGAAATTACTCCTTACTAAGAACTTTTAGTGCTCCTTAGGAGTACTCTTAGCGCTAAGATAAAATGTTTTGTGAATACGGCCCCTGATTTCTTTGGAGGTAAAATTAATTGATAAATTGTTATTTGGTCCCTTTTGACTCAGTTTCCCAAAGGTATTCATTGTAGAAATTACTAAAAACTCAAGATTTCATCGCAACTTTTTGAGTTTTGCGGACTAAAACTTACCCTAACCCTCAACAAAAGAGAATTATCTTGCTCAAATGTAAAGGCAGTTTACCCTCAAACTTAAACTATTTAGTTTTAGCCCCGAAAGTTAAATTTTTTTTGTGAAGACAGTTACCTTGAAATTTTGGGTTTCCCTAACTTATCCATTTGAACTTATCTTTCATTGAGATAACTCATCATTTATATGTAATAAAAATGTATATTTCATATGTATAAAAACTTCTACATACTAACAATAATTAGTTGGCTCAAATATAGTTCCCCTCAAACTTAAAGGCCTACTTCACCGGTTTGAATATGAAGGTGTATTGAATTCTGAGATCCTATGTAGTATAAATGTGCGATTTTTTTTAAAATCGGTTCATCCTAGCCTGAGAAAAGGCAGAAAGAGTGTTTTTTTTTAACCCTATATTTCTCTTTCTCGTGACATCACAGAAAGAGAAATATAGGGTTAAAAAAAAAACTTACTTTGTAAATATTACTGTGATGTCTTTTACTGTGACATCACAGTAATATTTACAAAGTACGTTTTTAGTAGGCCTTTAAGAGTTTAGTTATAGCCTCAAAACTCAAAAATCTAGATACAAATTTAGATTTTATACAAATTTTTCATTTTTTGATTGTAGGTAATCCTAAACTAAGCAGGGAAGTGGAAATCTTTGGTCAGCATTGATATGCTACAGGCGATCTGCTGTTTCCCTTCAAACTGAAACATTTTAGCCTCAAAGCTCAAAAATCTAGAGAAGACAGTTCCCATGAAAAAAAATAAGATGTTGACAAGTGTAGCTAAAAGTTATCCAATCCTAAACTACTGGGGGAAATAGAACTCCTTGGTGAGCATAGAGACGATACAGGGGATCTGCTTCTTGTGGCTGAATCCAGGCAGACTGGAGGAGGACTCAAACTGTCGCGCCACCGTGTGGTTAACGCGCGTCATGACTTGCATCAGCTCCAGCTCTCTGCCGTGGCGCTGTAACATGTCACACAGAGACTGCATGAACCACGAGCCGTTAGACGTGTTTCTCCACGAGTAGTAGCCTGGAAAACAATACACAGATTTAAAGGCCCAGTGTGTAGTAAAGGGGTAATTTTGGGGTGTTTTGGAGGTATATAAAGCTATGAGATTCTAGATGTCAACGCTCCCTTGCTATTGCTAACCCCTCTCTTTGGGACAATTCAAGATTTGAGATGTTAGACGTGTTTTTCCACGAGTAGTAGCCTGGAAAACAATACACAGATTTAAAGACCTACTTCCCCGGTGGGAATATGAAGGTGTATTGAACTCTGAGATCCTATGTAGTATAAATGTGCCAAAAAGTTTAGAAATCGGTTCATCCTAGCCTGAGAAAAGGCAGAAAGAGTGTTTTATGGTCTCACTGTCTAACCCTACATTTTACTAGTGTGACATCACAGTAAGGGTTAGGATTAACAGGACAGCTGGGCCAAGGGAAGACTGAGGGAAGACTGAGGGAAATATAACCTCATTCATTTTATCATAGTAGCGATTTTATAATGATAGAATGCCGGTTCAGTATGGGTGAAGTATTCCTTTAAAAAGGTACAGTGTGTAGTAAAGGGGGATATCATTCTAGATTGCAACTCTAAGTTCCTTAGGGATCCTTTACAGAAGCTACGGTAAGAGTTACGTTTAGTTAAGAGCCTCAAAATATTTTTTTTTTGTGAAGACAGTGAAGAAATTGTGTAATGTATTTCTCCATGAGTAGTAGCCTGAAAAACAATACACAGATTTAAAGGTACAGTGTGTAATGTTGGGGTATTTTGGTAGTTATGATTATTATATTCCATTTTTACCAAGACTGTTCCAAAAAATGCCAATGAATTCTAAAGACTGTACCTTTCTCACACACACACACACACACACACACACACACGCACGCACACACACACACACACACACACACACACAACCACACCTTTACCTGGAGCGGTGGAATAAGCATAAAGGAAATCTGCCTCCACTGGAATCCTCTCGGACGTTTCCTCGGCAACACTGTCTGTCTCCACGCCTCCATCCAGGTCTGACCCACGGCACGCCTGGGAAAGAACACACACACACACATTAAAGAACACACACACACACACACATTAAAGAACACACACACACACACACATTAAAGAACACACACACACACACACATTAAAGAACACACACACACACATTAAAGAACACACACACACACACACATTAAAGAACACACACACACACATTAAAGAACACACACACACACACACATTAAAGAACACACACACACACACACATTAAAGAACACACACACACACACACATTAAAGATGCTCCACTTTCAGTTTGTGTACATTCTAGCTAGAACTTAAGGCGAAGGACAACTAAGCATGGCAAGGCAAGGCAATTTTATTTATAAAGCACATTTCAGGCACAGGGCCACTCAAGGTGCTTCACAGGGTTAAAATCAAATAAAGAATAAAAATACAAAAAAGGAACACATTTAAAACATGGATAAAAATACAACATTTAAATAAAATAATAAAAACATTTGACCAAAAAAAAAAAAAAAAAAAAAAAAAAAATTACAGGTTAAAAGGGAAACAAGAACGTTTTGAGACCCGATTTAAAAGAGCTGAGAGTCTCAGCGCACCTCAGACTCTCTGGCAGTCCGTTCCAGACATTGGGCGCATAAAAGCTGAATGCCGCCTCTCCCTGTTGGCATGGAAGATATTAAAGTGATAATAAAAATCACTCTCATCTTTTATATCGGAGTTTAATTTCTAATTAACCACATTAAGTTTTGAAAAAAGGAAATGTACTGAGTGAAAAATATCAGATTTAGCCTATAAAATAATCTGAATTTTTGTAACTTTTCAATTTCTCTATAGAACACTAATATCCCAGACAATAATAGAACATGTGTGTTGCACAGGCCCATGATTGTGCCTATTAAATGTAAAAATATTTTTATTTATTTAATTTGAACATTGTCGTGTTTTTATAATAATAATAATGATGATGATGATGATGATGATGATGATGATGATGATGATAATAATAATAATAATAATAACAATAATATATTTAATTTATATAGCGCTTTTCTCGCACTCAAAATGTATGTTATTTATGTGAATTGTATAAATTGGCCCATTTATATATAATATTAACACAGAGGTGCTGATATTAGATTGATAGGAGGATTTTGTACCTGAATGAAGAACAGTTTTGGTTTGCCCACCAGAGTCTTGCAGCGATCTCCTTTGTAATACTTGGTCAGGTTTTCCAGTTTCTCACATCCGTCTATCCCGTAGATCACTCCCTCGTCTCCGTGGCTCAGCAGCACACACACAAAGGACGCACTCTGACTGTGGTCCTCCTCTGAGACTGCAGACAGACAGGGAGAGAGACAGACAGGCAGGCAGACAGACAGACAGGCAGGCAGACAGACAGACAGACAGGCAGGGATAGAGAGAGACAGACAGACAGGGAGAGAGAGAGGCAGGCAGGCAGGCAGGCAGACAGACAGACAGACAGACAGGCAGGCAGGCAGGCAGACAGACAGACAGGCAGGCAGGCAGGCAGGCAGGCAGACAGACAGACAGACAGACAGACAGACAGACAGACAGACAGACAGACAGACAGACAGGCAGGCAGGCAGGCAGGCAGGCAGACGGACGGAGGTACGGACAGAAGGACGGACACACAGACAGACAGAAAGACACACACACACACACACACACACACACACACACACACACACACACACACACACACGCACACACACACACACACACACACACAATAACAGAAAATGGTTATGGATGTGCTTGTGTGGTATAGGGCTGGCCCGAATTATTCGAATATTCGTTCGGAAAATTTGTATTCGAAGCTTAAATTAGTATTTTTTTTATTTTATTTTATTTTCATTTTTTTTTTCAACATTTTGTTTTGCAAGAAGCTATTACTGCAATATAATGTCATCAAATAATTTTATATTTGGATATAAAAGTTAGTAATATTGTAGTAGTAGAGGATATTACATCACTAAGTGTCATAGCGCATCCATTACTTCACCTCCGAGCGCGTAAATCTTCAACAAAATATGCAGATACTGTCAAAATCGGTTCCAGGGAGTATATAGGGATTATTAACGTTTTTTTTTAAATTATTATTATTATTATTTTTTTTAATGTTTTTGATGGTGTGTTTTTCTGGAACGAATATTCGAATATTCGTTCGGAAAAACCAACGAATATTCGAAGCCTGAAAAATGGCATTCGGGCCAGCCCTAGTGTGGTAGTGGTTATATGTTGTAAAAATGAAATAAAGATTTTAACTCTTTATCCAACATCTAAATTATTTTTTTGAAGAGATGAAAATTCAGAAATAATTTGTGAGCTTGAAATTGTATGTTAACTCGAAAATCACAATTCGATTGAATGGCAAAAAAAAAATTGTCTTTTACATAGATAGTATATGTATGGTACAGTATATTGTATAGTATATATATAAAGGTCTTTTACCATCTAGCATCAGTTGTTTCATCTGCATCACAGTCTGATCGTTGCAGAATTTGACTTTATATCCGAGTTCAGTGAAAGTCTTTGCAGCATTAGCAGCATCCACATCCGTCCCATTACGAGCGTTCATACCTGGAGAGAGAGACACAGAGAGAGAGAGACAGACAGACAGACAGAAACACAGACAGACACAGACAGACAGACAGACAGACAGACAGACAGACAGACAGACAGAGAGGCAGACAGAGAGGCAGACAGGGAGGCAGGAAGGCAGGCAGGCAGGCAGACAGAGAGACAGACACACAGACAGACAGGCAGGCAGATAGAGAGAGAGAGAGACACGCACGCACACACACACGCACACACACACACACACACACACACACACACACACACACGCAAAAATGCAGTGAGACTTTCAACATCAGCATTTACAATATCTACATACATTTTATTTCTGAAACTTTGCACTTATATCATATTGGAGTTTTATTTTGAAAAGCCAGGAGGAGATAGTTTGTTCTTCCTGACGTGTGCCGTTGTTATCTCTATTGTAACTGGTTGTTTATGAAACTAAAATAGAAAAACACAAATAACAAACTGACGCTCCTTAAGTGAAGGACAATCAGAGGAAGCAGCTGTTCAGGCTTTAATGCGCGCGTGTGTGTGTGTGTGTGCGTGTGGGGGGGGGTGTGTGTGTGGGGTGTGTGTGTGTGTGTGTGTGTGTGTGTGTGTGTGTGTGTG
>NC_137214.1:29912131-29929631 GCF_949987685.1 Ammodytes marinus | reverse complement strand
ACACACACACACACACACACACACACACACACACACACACACACACACACACACACACACACACACAGTAACTGTCTCTAACTGCCATTCTGGAGAACACTTTTGGTCAAAATAGGTGAATATCTCCGTATGATCCGCTACCTGTCCGGGCATGTTGCTAGCTACGGTGGGCCCCTTTGTTTACATACCAGTTTACAGAGCCTAGGCTGTGTATTAACACTGGATTTATTTTCAGCGCGCACACAGTATGGACAAGCTGTGGAAAGTGAGGAGATATTCACTGATTTCAACAAATAAGGATTTTCTTTTTTTTCCACTGACTCCTCCTTTAAATGATTCAAATGTTCAATGTAATTAGTTTATTGTGTTGGGACGAGATATAAAATTATTAAAGGTGGTGACAATGATTCTCCTCAGGATCTGTTAAACAAGGAGAAGGAGCTTTTAGTTATTATGCACCAAAAATCTGGAACAAACTCCCAGAAAACTTGAGGTCTGCTGCAACTCTCAGCTCTTTTAAATCGAGTCTGAAGACTTTTTTGTTTCCATTTTAACCTGCTATTTTTATTTTATTTGCTTCTTTTATTTGCTTTTAAATGTTTTATAATGTGTTTTATGTATTCTAATCTTGTGGCCTTGTGTCTGAATTGTGTTATATAAAGAAACTTGCCTTGCCTTACCTGTTCATACTGTGTGTAACCTCAAAAAAAAAAAATCAAATGTTAATAAACAGCCTAGACTCTGTAGACTGGTATGTAAACGAAGGGAAGTACATATACTGTACATTACGGACAGGTAGCAGATGTCGTGATTTGTTATTTGTCAACAAACATTTCCAAAAATCGCTAACCCCACCTTTAATGACAGGCTACAGACATGAGCGGGAGGTGTGGTGAGTGTGTAAATGTGTTTCGTTTTTACCTGTATTGTAGTTTGTACCTGTATTGTAGTTTTTACCTGTATTGTAGTTTTTTACCTATATTGTAGTTTGTACCTGTATTGTTCACAGAAGTCGGTGAAAGCGTTCAGAACCACGTCTAACTGCGTCCCTCCCTGTCCGCCTGCTTTCTTAGTCTTCTGTTTGTCTTTATCTGCCTCTCCCGATCCCGGTGACACACTGCCTACAGGAGCAAGAATCATCTTTATACACTGTTCAATCGGTTCAATTGATTAAGCCTATCAGCTTAAAAAAAAACACACATTTCTTTTAGACCCGGTTGAAAGATGTCACATTCACAAAAAAATATTAAAAAAATTAACATTAAAAGATTTTCTAAGATTTAAAAAAATAAATGGAGATGCTCGCCCCTCGTTCTGTTACCTGATGATGATTTTCTAGATTTAGATTTATCAGACAGAGACTTTCTTCCAGCAGACGCGATGCCTACAGGAGCAAGAATGAGGTTTATACACTGTTCAAGTTTACAGTTAGAAAAAATACATTTATTTGAGATCTGGTGAACAGTTAAAAAAATAAAATAAAATAAAATAAAATAAAATAAAATAAAATAAAATAAAATAAAATAAAATAAAATAAAATAAAATAAAATAAAATAAAATAAAATAAAATAAAATAAAATAAAATAAAATAAAATAAAATAAAATAAAATAAAATAAAATAAAATGTTGTTTAACTTTTACTTTTCATGACAGATGAAAATTTTTTTGTTTAATTTTTTATACATATTAAATTATAATTTATTTTTATTTTATTTTTAAAGAAACAACTTCATTTGTGTTCTTAAGATGGTGCAAATGTTTGTGTATGTAGTGAAAAAAAAAAAAAAAAAAGATGCTCCCCTGTAATTTTCTTACCTGATGAAGATTTTCTAGATTTAGACTTGGATTTAGATTTGTCAGATGAAGACTTTCTGGTTGTGTGTAAGCTGTGCATCTTCTTCTTCTTGGGACTCGGTTTCTGAATTAGTGACAAAAAGAAAACGATTAATACCTGTACATGTTATTTATTTCTTAACCTTTATTTATATACAGGTAAATCCCATTGAGACCGAAGACTCTTTTGCAAGGGAGACCTGTTTTCCTTTCCCACGTTACCATTCACACACACATTCATACACCGATAGCAGCAGGCTAACTATTGACATTCACACGAGGCAAGGTGGGTGAAGTGTCTTGCCCAAGGACACAACACCCATGACACAAGTGGCAGGGCGGGGATCGAACCGCCAACCCTTCGATCATTGGCCGACCTGCTCTACCACCTGAGCCACAGTTGCCCAAAGTAGATTTTAAGGTGTGCTATGCAGTTTCAGAGGAGTGGGATTTGTTTACATTTACAGAGCCTGCAGTTAGTTTACAACAACAGTTTTTCTCTACATGTGATTCCTAGAATTGAATAATTCTATCATCAAGGAACCTGGAACCAGATGTAAGACTAGAATATGATACAAGACTGTTGGTTGCTGTAAACAAGTTAACAACAACGGTGAAACAGTAACTTTTCGAGTAAGTTTCTAACTTCATTCAATTAACCCAATAATATTTTCTATACCTAATTCTCTGACACACACAAAGTTACACAGTGCACCTTTAAACTCATTATGTATAGGGCATTTCATTATGTTAAATAAACTATGTATAGGACATTTCACTATGTATGTAAAGGGCATTTCACTGTCTGGTGAGGTTGGTCCGTACCCAGCTGGCTTCCTCCTCAACCTCCTCATCAGAACTCAGGATCTTGCGTCTCTTCCGGGCGACTCCAGAATCAGAATCCTCCTGAAAAAATGTAATAATAATGTATTTTTTTTTTTTTACAGTATCTATGGTAAAATGACGTTGTCTCAGTGTATCTAAAGCCTTCGCTTAGTAGTTTTATTTTATTTTATTTGTCTTTAAACCTGCAGTGTGTAGAATTTTGGGTTTTATTTCCTAGCAGATTTTGTAGAAAGTAATTATAATATCCATAAGTACATTTAATTTAGTGCATAATAGCTGAATTTTTTTTATATTATTATTATTTTTTCCCTTAGAAAGGGTCTCATATATGTCCATATTTCTGCATATCTTGGACCAAGGCCTAGTGCCGCCATCTTGAAAGTGTCATAGTTGGAATGTCATCAGGTGCATTGTTTAAGATTTAGAATTGTTCTTGTCCTTGAAGGCCACTGTAGCTTCTGTTATTATTCAAAAGGGTTGGGGTTACCCAGGGAGCGTTGCATTCTAGAACTTTCTAGAACTTTCTTGATGATGTCATATTACACACTGCACCTTTAAGACGTTATTTCCACTGTGGAATAATATGTATGCAGTACCCTGTATATATTTTTGTGATATCTATATTGTTTTTCAGCTCGAAAGATTTTATTATTTTTTTTTTTTAAATCGCATTTTAAACTGCATGGCCAACACAGATGACAAAATTAAAGCAGCCCCCTTCCAAATATAGCACGCCTAATATTGCAATATGCATAATATTGCAATGTAGCGTACCATACATACAAAAAAACTGAAAAAATTAAATTAAATTAAATCATATCGTATCATATTGTTAATTCCTTGCCAATACCCAGCCCTAGTTTAATATACAGTAGACACAGTTCCTTTGTTATTTTATTTATGTTTTCTTACCTGGGACTGCTGATCACTTTCTGTCTCCTTGTCTTTTTTCTTCTGCAGATTTTTGACCCTAATTTTGATGCAGAAACAGATTTTTATTTGATATAGATAATTTAAAATATTTCATTATACAATAATTCTTGAAAAAACTCCATTTAGACCCTTACTTTTCTTTGGCTTTCCCTCCAGTATTTCTCCTCTTAATCTTCTCCTCCTTCTCATTCTCTCCATCCGTCTCCACCTCCTTTCTCTTCCCAGCTGTTCTACGTTTAACATTCTCTTTTGGAATCTTGTCTTTTCTTTGGGGGCCATCTTTGTTTGTCTGCCCTTCCTCTGACACCTTTAAATCTTCCTCCAAAGCCGTGCTGTGCAGAGGGTTGTCTAGGAAACAACACACGGAATTATACGGTCAGTTAGTTCAGTTTTGACACTGCAGGCTAATACATTGCTTATTAAAGACCTACTTCACCGGTGGAAATATGAAGGTGTATTGAACTCTGAGATCCTATGTAGTATAAATGTGCAAACATCTTTGAAATCGGTTCATCCGAGCCTGAGAAAAGGCAGAAAGAGTGTTTTATGGTCTCACTGTCTAACCCTACATTTTACTAGTGTGACATCATACTAGTAAAATGAAATAAAGATTTAAACTCTGGCTTAATTGTTTTAATGTCAGTAATCAACTGGCAAAGTTGCATGATGATATTTATAAGTTAAAAATGTAGACAGTTGGACGCTCCGGTGGTGTAGTGGATAGAGCGTGTACCATATTGGCTCAGGCCTTCGTTGCCGTGGTCGCGGGTTCAAATCTGACCCGTAGACCTTTACTGCAGGTCATCCCCCCTCTCTCTCTCTCTGTCTCCACATTTAAACTCTGTACTGTCTAATAAAGCTTGAAAATGCCCAACAACAAAAATTTTTTTGGATAGACCATCACAGAATAAACTACTCACTGTTATTGGCCTGCAGTCCATCACTGAAGCTGGTTGGGTAGCCGATAGCTGACAGGTCGGGACTGTCCACATTATCAACAATTTTCTGGATTAGAACACAAATTAAGAACAATGAATAAAAGTCAAAAAGTGTAATAATAAAAGAAGCGCTTGTGGTTTAATATCCGTCTCTCCCAACTATATAATAAACGAAACAAAAATGCCCCCAAAATAATCTAAAAAAAAAAAGAAAGAAAGAAAGAAAGAAAGAAAGAAAGAAAGAAAGAAAGAAAGAAAGAAAGAAAGAAAGAAAGAAAGAAAGAAAGAAAGAAAGAAAGAAAGAAAGAAAGAGGTTTCATAACATCACAATTATAGACAATAGTCAAACGGAAATGCTCTCCTCCTGTTTTTAAGGGGGATATCATATTGCTGTATTTGCCATTGTATCATAATGAATATGCTAAAAATGACCAATCCACAACTTACTTGTTTTTCCTTTTGTGGCACTTTGGACACTTTCGCTCCTCTGCCCTTCTTGGCACTGTGGAAACAAAGAAAAGTTTCATTGTTGTCAAAATCATAATTCTCAATATTTTTGACACCTCCAATCAAATGGCTCTGGTAATAATGACGTCTTGTTGGGCTTCCTCATAATCAACTCTAGACTAGTTGGTTTATAAAGCACAAAAATGTTTAGGGCAAAAATATTTTATTTTGTTATATTATGTATTATTATTATTAGGACTAAGTATGGAGAAGCAGATTTAGTTTGAATGCCCTAGGGCCTACATATCTGGAACAAACACCCAGACAACTTTGAGGTTGTTTTTTTTCTATATTTTAAGCGCAATTTCAATACTTTTTGTTTGGTAAATTCACACCGAACTCCATTCAATAATGTAGCACTTTCATGTATTTAGCAGTTATTGCCAAATGAATTTTCTCACAGACGTGACCAATATAAGCTTTCTTTCTTAGTTTATAGCTCCTCTACCATTCGGCATGTTTATATCACCACCAAACAACACTGAAAACCTCACAAATCAATTCAAAAAGCTGTTATTTAGCTAAAATAATGCCGAAAAGACCCTTTTTTAATGTGTAACGTTCAATAACATTTGACAGTTAGCACGCAGGAAGACGTTATACGGTCAGATTTTTAAACTAAACGTGACTTTGCCAACATACGAAAGACCAGCTTGTATAATAGACTGAGGGCTTTGTAAATTAGCTAAATGATAACTCGTAATTCGATATTTCTCACCTCATTTTGAAGGAAATGTAGCACCGTGAAAGCAGTTTGTTTTGAAAGTGGTTCCCGCAAAATGATTCGAGCTCCGGACCGTACCATTCCAGATAGGGAGGGGGGTGGACAGTTGGTACAATATTTTTAAAACGAAAAAGTTAAAGCACAACATCTGAATTAATATGGATAAAATTACCACAGATAACAGTTTATTGAACGACTATAGTTGTATGTATACAGTTTACTTGAAATACGCATTTGTACTGAAAATGTGTTAGGATTAGATTTCGGTTCTACGGAGAGCGAAATGGTTCACTATTTTACGATTCTTTTTAAATATTTATTTTTTATACAATGCAGTGCAATGAATGAATCAAATAAACAATTTTAGTTCCAGCAACTCAGCAAGAGAATAAAAATCATGTCTTCGCTTCATACATATGGCCAACCAAATATAAACAAAAAAAAAATATGTTATTAATAAAGAAAAAATTAAAATAGCCTATGATGAGAATTTATATATTTTAGTTTATTAAAGGTGCAGTGTGTAATATGACATCATCAAGAAAGTTCTACAAAGTTCTAGAATGCAACGCTCCCTGGGTAACCCCAACCCTTTAGAATAATAACAGAAGCTACAGTGGCCTTCAAGGACAAGAACAATTCTACATTTTAAACAATGCACCTGATGAAATTCCAACTATGACACTTTCAAGATGGCGGCACTAGGCCTTGTTCCAAAATATGCAGAAATATGGACATATATGAGACCCTTTCTAAGGGAAAAAAAAATAATAAAAAAAAAAATTCAGCTATTATGCACTAAATTAAATGTACTTATGGATATTATAATTACTTTCTACAAAATCTGCTAGGAAATAAAACCCAAAATTCTACACACTGCAGGTTTAAAAGAGCTGTGAAAAAAACAAAAGACATGAGATCACACTTTTGTTTAAAATGATTTTTAATTAAAACCTTTACAAAAAAATCATTTGATATTACAGTAGAAACAATTACACTGTGTAAGACGGAGAGTCAAGTCAAAAGTATTTCAATGAAAATAGAAATACAAATTCAAGAGGATTTCCTTCAGATTGTATTATTTCATCACTTCCCTTTATTATAATCATTTATGAAACAGATTTATTTGAAAAAAATCGCTTCCCTGCCAGTTACCGTCATAAATAAATTACAGTTGACACAGTATCTCTATGTCCTTATTGTGTGTGTGTGTGTGTGTGTGTGTGTGTGTGTGTGAGAGAGAGAGAGAGAGAGAGAGAGAGAGAAGGAGAGAGAGAGTGTGTGTGTGTGCGTGTGTGTGTGTGTGTGTGTACGTAGCTACCTTTGTTCAGACAATCTTTATAATATGGCTCATTTTGCTGGACAAAAGCTTATTCATGCAAATATATTTATCATGTTAACGTTCTACTGAATAAACTCAAAAACAAAAATCAAGACATCGGACGATAAAAAGAAAAAATCTCATCAAAAGACACCGACATGTTTGTGTAGTTAAAGATGGAGTCAGTGATTCTGGGGAACGCTTGTTGTCAAAATCACTTTTTGTTAAAATCAGTGAATATCTCCTCATGATCTGCTACCTGTCGGTACTGTGTGTGTGCTGCTCAATACATTTGGTGTTAATACACAGCCTAGGCTCTGTAAATTGGCATATTGTAAGCTACGGTGCGACCCATTTGTTTACATACCAGTTTATAGAGCCTAGGCTGTGTATTAACACTGGATTTTTTTTCCAGTTCACACACAGTACAGACAGGTAGTGTAGATCATGAGATATTCACTGATTTTGACAGCAAGTGATTTTGACAACAAGCGTTCTCCAGAATCACTGACTCCACCTTTAATATGGCTCCTTATCCACATTTTAATCATAGTGTACACACAACAATGGTCTGAGTTTCCCCTCTTCCCTTTATAAGTCAACATGTGTGTGTGTGTGTGTGTGTGTGTGTGTGTGTGTGTGTGTGTGTGTGAGAGTGTGTGTGTGTAAGTGTATTTTAAGACGTATTGTGCTGTTTTTGACACTAAAGTCCTGAGATATTTCATGCTACAAAGAGCTGCACTTGAATAGGCTATTTTTCCCTTTTTAAAAATGATTCATATCAAATCATTATCACAATAGAATCTCTGCTGTACATTGAATAAAATCAAAAACTATTTCATCAAAATTTTCACATTTCATTTTTTAAGCCTAAAATCTACTAAGAGGTTTTTGTATTATCGCAACAGAACTTATAGATAATTCATTTTGTTCTAAACGCTCTGAACCAAGTTATTTTAAAAGCTACGTCCCTGCATGTCCCTGCGCTTGGTTTATAAGCCATGTTTCCACACAGTAGCTTGGCACCCCAACGAAACGGTGACAAAAATAGATACAGCACAGTTCTCTTCTCTTTTTTTTATGCGCTTTAGCTTCTACTCCCTGAATTGTAAAGGTGGAGTCTGCGATTCTGGAGAACGCTTGTTGTTAAAATCAGTAAATATAATCTTGTATTACACAGCCTAGGTAGTGTAAACTAGTATGTCAACAAAAGTGGCCCACTGTGGCTAGCAACATGCCCGTTTACAGAGTCTAGGCTGTGTATTAAAACTGTTTTTGTTTCAGCACACACACACACACACACACACACACACACACACACACACACACACACACACACACACACACACACACACACACACACACACACACACACAGTACGAACAGATAGCGGATCATGAGGAGAAATTCACCGATTTTGCAAAAAGTGATTTCGACAACAAGCATTCTCCAGAATCACTGACTCCACCTTTAATCTAAAAGCACCGTTAGCTGAGACATTGTCCCTTTTCTACATTGAATAACCTGGTTTCCCTTTCATTGTGACTAGTCAATAAGTTAATCACAACTAGTTTAAATGATGTTGTCGATAGCTGTAATAATCTTTGTTGATACAGCTCTGGAAAACATGAAGAGACCACTCCAAATGTTCAGTGTCTCTCGTTTTACTATTTATAGGCATATGTTTGAGTAGAATGAACATTTTGGTTTCATAATATAAACTACTGGCAATATTTCTACCAAAATCACAATAAAAAAATGTTCATTAAAGAGCATTTCCATTAAGTAATGTAGAGATGAAGATTGAAGAAAAATCCAGAGTGGTCTCTCAATTTTTTCCGGAGCTGTATGTGTATTAATCTTTGTTTATATCTGTAATCTATTTCTACATTTTGATCTTTCTTTATATCTGTAATCTATTTCTACATTTTGATCTCAGAGTAAAGTTGATCTATCTGCGGCCTGAAGTGTTGCCTCATCTCGTTCCTCTTGGCTTTCAGCGTCGGAGTGAGCAGTCCGTTTTCTATGGAGAACATCTCTGTGTGGATGTGGATCGACTTCACCTTAGAGACAGACAGACAGACAGACAGACAGACAGACAGACAGACAGACAGACAGACAGACAGACAGACAGACAGACACACACACACGTTGGAAGGTTGTGTTACAAAAGATGACAGTTTTCTAAAGATTATTTTATTGAGACATACAACAAATTTCACTGCACTTCCTGAAACAATGCTCAACATACGTACAATCACACTTTACATTCACACACACACAACTGTCAACATATGCATTATAAAAAAGTGTGTATTGTATGAACACTAATAAATAAGAACACTAATAAAAATCATATATTCTTGAATCCTAAGATTCAAGAATATATATGTTTTACCTGCTCAAATGACTTGAGGCCTCCTTCTTTACCCAGTCGCAACATGTCGTTCAAGATGGCGGCTTTCACTTCCTGTATATAAAGAAAGTACAATAATGTTCCTCAGTGTCAATCAATGCTTTGTAAATGGGCAACTTTGCAAGCTGTTCGGAAAAGCTGCGTTTTGTAATTACCGTGAAATACGGAATATAAATAGCACTGGTATATAAGAGGCAGTCTGTTTCTCGGTGACTGCCAGAAGGGAAAACTTTTTTCTATGGTTCTAATTATTAATACAAATGTGTATATAAATTATGCTTTTTCAACACTATTTAATTACATTTTTTATTTAGATGAAGAAGAAAAAAGGTATTAAAAGTGTGTCCTTTACACCAGATTTTGAGGTATTTATTAATCTAAAGGAAAATTAATTAAAAGTGTATGAATCTACTGTAAACTGTCACTAAAGTCTATTTAAAGTTCTTACCGTTTTGCAACACAGCTCCTGGTAGCTGCCTACAAGTCCCAGAATCCTCTTGGTCCAGCCACAGAGGAAGTCTGGGTCGGGCACCACTACGGCTACCAGACAGGCCTGGAGAGGAACAACACAATACAAGTTAAATACAGCAGAGATGTTATTTAAAATGAGTGAGCTGTGGTTTTATAATACACACACTCACACAGGCAGACGGACAGACAGACAGACAGACACACATACACAGACAGACAGACACAATACAACACACACACACACGCACATGCACGCACACGCACACACGCACACACACACACACACACACAGGCGCACAAACACACACACACACACACGAGCGCACAAACACACACACACACACACACACAATACAACACACACACACACAGGCGCATACACATACACACACACACACACGAGCGCACAAACACACACACACAAGTTAAAAACAGCAGATATGTTATTTAGAATGAGTAAGCTGTTTTATAAAGTGTTAGTGTACATAAGTATAGTTAGGAAGTCTACACTATAACCACTAAACCAGAGTAGACATTTGACATTGAAGATATCTGTAATAAGAAAACACGTTCACATCATTTGGAAAAAATTACGTCATTTTGCATAGGAACAATGACGTCAGTTTTGTCTAGTCAAAACTGAATTGCAGATATCGCTGAATGTTTTTTTGACTTCGAAGAGTTGAATTATGGGTTTCTATAATACATATCCACACACCACTTAAATGTTACAACAGCTTGCCACACACACACACGCACACACACGCACACACACACACACACACGCACACGCACGCACACGCACACACACACACACACACACACACACACACTCCTCCCCGTACCTGCAGACTGTCTCCGTGCACAAAGACTTGAGCAACGGCGTCGCTGCGTGTGTAAACGTTTTCTATCTTCTCCGGCGCGATGTACTCGCCCTGCGCCAGCTTGAAGATGTGTTTCTTACGGTCCACGATCTTCAATGTGCCGTTCTGAAAACAACACAGACAAACATATAAATAAAATTAATTAATTATTATTATTATTATTATACAGAATTAAGCTTAATACACATATTTATACCAACACAGACATACATAAAGAATTTAGTTTTAATACACACACTTATTAATAACTACACAGACAGACATACCCCAGAATTTTTTATTTTTAACCTTTATTTATACAGGTGAATCCCATTGAGTCCGAAGACTCTTTTGCAAGGGAGACCTGTTTTCCTTTCCCACGTTACCATTCACACACACATTCATACACCGATAGTAGGCTAACTATCGACATTCACACGAGGCAAGGTGGGTTGAAGTGTCTTGCCCAAGGACACAACAACTATGACACAGGTGGCAGGGCGAGGATCGAACCTCCAACCAGCCAACCATCAGCCGACCCGCTCTACCAACTGAGCCACAGTCGCCCCAAAAAAATTGTTTTGTGTTCAGAGACACGGCAGGCAAATACATCATTTTTCAAGCACTGGTAATTTTTTAGATTTTGGATAATTGCTTCCATAACATGTCTTCTCTCATACCAGTATAAATCAAAGTCCAACATTTATATTTAACTAAACCTCGACTTGTCTGTTTGCAACTGTATATTTCAAATGTTTTCAATATGCCAATCTGAAAACACACAGGGTCAGTTTTTGTCCACTTATTAATGAATGAATGAAAGTACAATTTATATAAATAAATAAAATAAGAAAAAAATAAACACACACAGACAGACCATAAACAAGATGGAAAATCCAATAAATGATAAACTTAACAGACAATTTAGAAATACATAAAGACAAGTATCACCCTGTATATTCAAAGTACTCACACACACTAGCCTACTCCAATGTATGTCATATTGTATCAAGCTATTTATTTATTTAACCTTTATTAAATAAAAATCTAGCTAAAAATAAATACAGTAAATAAATATACAAATCAAGCAGCATTAAAATTAGTGAAATTTCATTTCTGTACCTTTGTTTTATAAAAACACAAGACAGAGAAACAGATTTTTCGAGCTTAATGTAACGAAGTTTGGTTGAAGTTAAAATGTGTAAAAGCCAAGTGAACAAATTGAGGGTAAAATCTACCGGGAACCATTTCTAACCTTTATTTATGCAGGTAAATCCCATTGAGTCCGAAGACTCTTTTTCAAGGGAGACCTGTTTTCCTTTCCCACGTTACCATTCACACACACATTCATACACCGATAGCAGACTAACTATCGACATTCACACGAGGCAAGGTGGGTGAAGTGTCTTGCCCAAGGACACAACAACCATGACACAGGTGGCAGGGCGGGGATCGAACCTCCAACCCTTTGATCATCAGCCATCATTTCATGCGTATGAGAACCTTTTACCTTTTTTATGGTTTATGTCCTTGTTGTGATGGTGTTTGTTTGTGTGTGTTGTAAAAAATAACTAAACATCAATAAATATATTGTGAAAAATAAAAAATTATAATCTACCGGCAGCCATTTTCCAATATCTCCGGTGTGAAGCCAACCGTCCTCATCGATAGTCTCCGCTGTCTTCTCTGGGTCCTTCAGGTAACCCAGGAATACGTTAGGACCCTTCACACACACCTGGACGGACACACACACACACACACACACACATTATGAATAACATCTCAACTCACCCTTTATGGCATTTTTATTTTGTCGAACAATATTTCTATATGTTTATATCAGAAATTGGACCTCTGTGTCATATTTCCCTACTCTGGCATGTTTAAGTCTTGTTGTATTTCTAATACTGATGTTAATTAATGTGCATTGTCCCTATCAAATAAAGTAATCAAATAAATAAATGGTTGGTTGTATTTTTTACTTAATTTTTTTTTTTAATAAAATAGGCCTACACTAAAAAGGCTGAAAAAAAAGGGTTATGATTTTCTGTGATGTAATTAGTTAGTGTGTTACCTCTCCCTCCCCGTTGACAGCGAGGTAATTCATCTCAGGAACGTCGACCAGCTTCACTGCGTTACAGGGAAGAGGAGCTCCAACGTGGCCTGCAAACGTAATGGCAGACAATTCAGACCTTTAACAACTAAGACAAAACATCGCTTATTTATTAGTAGTTCAGGTTTATTAAACAGGGACAATGCACAATAATAAAAACATTTAAAAAAAAATCATAAATTTGCCAGAATGTATAGATTTTACATCCGTTGTACCTGGATTGTGCGTTAGAGTTAACCCTGTGCCTAGATTTGCTTTGGTACAGGGTGTTAAACCTCTTAGTTAATTCTAAATAGATTAAAGGTGCAGTGTGTAATATGACATCATCAAGAAAGTTCTACAAAGTCCTAGAATGCAACACTCCCTGGGTAACCCCACCCCTTTAGAATAATAACAGAAGCTACAGTGGCCTTCAAGGACAAGAACAATTCTACATTTTAAACAATGCACCTGATGACATTCCAACCAACATGGATGCCTCCATAAGACTTGCCCGCTCAATGTACAAAATGTAATATTAATATTTGTAATTCTCCGCTCAGGAGGATAATTCAGATTATTGGCAGAGGTGATTTTACACCAATGAGGACATATTTATGAATGAGGATATTGATTTTAGCTAATAAATTACTAAAAATGTTACACAGTGTCCCTTTAAGTCAGTTAAAGTGTGTTATTTATTACCTGCAATCCATTCTCCAGGCATTGTGGAGGAGCATCCAGCAGTGCACTCTGTCTGTCCATAACCTTCAAAGAACTGAGACAAAGAGGAAAAAATATGAATATTATTTTTATTTACTGTATAATAACTGATATTACTGTGAGTGTGGATGAGGACATGTCATGATTACTGGTCAGATAGTCGTAGAAACACGACTCAGAGATAAATTCGTAAGAGTATTGATGGCAAATAAGTGCACCAAACTTTTATCTATTTTCTGGCTACATGCAGTTTTGTAACGATTCAAACACATTCTTTTGGTGTGTAAATACAAACAGACACCAGATAGTAAGCCAGTGAGATAAAATATTCAACTACAATTTTTATGCACAGTTTCAAAAATAATTATAAATATTCTGACCAGGATAAAAGGTGGTAAGGAGAGCAGATAACATGAGTAAATAGCTGAAATCAGCATGTGAGTGAGTTTGAGTGTGTGTGTGTGTATGTGTGTGTGTGTGTGTGTGTGTGTGTGTGCGTGTGTGTTTCTCTGTCTGTCTGTGCGTGAGTGTGTGTGTCTGTCTGTGTGTGTGTGTGTGTGTGTGTGTCTTACGTGGCAGCCCATAGCAGCTCTGAGGAAGGTGAGAACAGTGGGAGAGATGGGAGCAGCTCCAGTCAACATGAGACGCACGCGACCGCCCAGACTCGCCTGTAGGGGGCAGCATAACACAACACAACACAGTATGTCACTCAATCCTCCCTGCTACAACCAGGGTTCCCACACATTTTTACCAATTTCCAAGTTTTTTTTTACCCATTTTCAATTACTTCAAGGAGCTTAAAGTAGGTTGGCCTTTTCTCAATTACATAGCTCAGTAATGCTTTGTCTCTAATGTGTTATATTTGTCTTTCAAAAGCTATTAATTAGGAAACACGCACTTCCCAGGCATTGTTGCGGATAAGAAAGCTGCTAACTGGTAAATTAACTTTTTCAGAAAAACAGCCAACTATACACTTATATCAGTCACATCCCCAACCAAAAGCAACGTCACATAATGTCTGTTTCCTTATTGAGTCAACCTTCTGACCCACCTTCAGTAGAGGCTGCTAGTCTGTCAGTACAAGTCACTAAAACACTACATATGACTTAGGGCCTTTTAACAACTAAATGTTTAAACTAGGGCTGTCAAGCAATTAAAAAAATGTATCTAGTTAATTACAGGCTCTGTGATTAATTAATCTAAATTAATCGCATACTTTTATGACACTTTTATACCTGTTCCTCACCTGCTACAATTTGTTTCTCTCTCTCTCCCTCTCTCTCTCTCTCTCTCTCCGTTTCTCGTAACTTCTGTCTCCACAACAGACAGCGCTGCACTGCCACAGATGCCTATGCCGATTCATTCCCCATCGTCGTACTCATAGGCAAAAATATTGACACACATACACACACGGGGCGGGTGTCCGTTTACGCGGGACACGAGACAGCTAGCAAACAAAATTGTACACACGGAGGAAGATTGAGAGATACTTTCTATACATTATAGAAGTGCGATTAATCTGCGCTAATTTTTTTTATCGCGTTAATTTTTCTGTGATTAATTAATCGAAATTAACGCGTTCATTTGACAGCCCTAGTTTTTGTTATTGCAACATTTTCAAGTGCAATACTCCAGACTAGTTTGCAGGCACGTACTAGGGATACACCGATCCACTATTTTTAGTTCAGATCCGGTTTTCACTTTGCATAGTGTGTTTACCTGGACCTTCCCGAATATGAGTCTGTCCCAGATTGTGTCTCTCCTGACGATGCCTCTCTTAATCTCGGCTTCTTTCCTCCTGAAGGCGAAACCCAGCAACCAGCGCTTCAGAGAGGTGTTAGCCTGACCAAAGATCTACAGAGAGAGAGAGAGAGAGACAGACAGACAGAGAGAGAGACACACACAGAGAGAGACAGACAGACAGAGAGAGAGACACACACAGAGAGAGAGAGACACACACACAGACAGAGAGAGACACAGACAGACAGACAGACAGATGGACAGATAGAGAGACAGACGGACAGACAGACAGACAGAGACACAGACACACAGGGAGACAGATAGACAGATGGACACACACACACACACACACACACACACACATGGATTAGGAACAGCATTAATAGTGCATTAAAGATGGAGTCAGTAATTTTGCATAAAGCTGGTCAAAATAAGTGAATGACTCTGCATGATCCGCTACCTGTCTGTACTGTGTTTGGGTTGAAAAGGGGTTAGCATAATCATAATGCCTGGGCTCTGTAAACTGGTGTATAAACGCAGGCGCTCACCTTATCTTCTTAACCTTTATTTATACAGGTCAATCCCATTGAGACCGAAGACTCTTTTTCAAGGGAGACCTGTTTTCCTTTCCCACGTTACCATTCACACACACATTCATACACCGATAGCAGCAGGCTAACTATCGACATTCACACGAGGCAAGGTGGGTGAAGTGTCTTGCCCAAGGACACAACAACCATGACACAGGTGGCAGGGCGGGGATCGAACCTCCAACCCTTTGATCATCAGACGACCCGCTCTACCAACTGAGCCACAGTCGCCCCCTTATCATAATGCCTAGGCTCTGTAAACTGGTGTATAAACGCAGGCGCTCACCTTATCATGATGCCTAGGCTCTGTAAACTGGTGTATAAACGCAGGCGCTCACCTTATCATACATTCTGTTGAGCAGTCGGGGAACAACAGGGAACACAGTGGGTCTCAGTGTGTTCAGATCGTCTGACAGAAGTCGAATGTCTCCCTGGAAATATCCAATCCTGGCTCCGTGCACCAGCATTAGACCCTGTGTGCCGTTCAGAAAGATGCCGGGGGGAAAAACAGTAATACAGTAATAATTGTTAAGTTTGTAGTGAAAGAGGGCCACACAAAAGGGTTTATGTTACGCCGAGACAATGCAGGTGAAAATGTTTTTTTTTTTTTACTTATAGATATCATCATGAAACTTTGCCAGTTGATTACTTACATTAAAACAATATTTTTTTGTATTACAATTTTGTTTAAAATGTTTGGATACATTTGAAGATATCTCACTAATTATATGTCAATTTGGATCTCTTTAAAAACTAAAAATATAGATGAAAGTCAAAAGCTTTATTTCCCTTTTAAAACATATTAGACTATAATGTTTGTACTAAAAGTATACACAACAGGTTTTGTATATAGTTTAGTTGATATAAGTTCAGATTTTTGGTTCAGAGTATTGACAAAACACAAATGTTGAGATAATGTCCGTTAAAGATGGTTGTATAGGAGAAATATACAGATGCAAACAGACAAGGTTTAGTCAAATAAACACCTGAATGTACATGTTGGACCTTTTTATTTATACTAGTATAAAAGAAGACATGTTATGGAAGCAAAATAGACAAAAATCTAAAATATACTACATTAGTAAGAAAAAATAGACAAATACCTCAAAATGTACTAAGTAATTTTACCTCCAGTGTCTTGTCGTAAACAAAGGGTTACTATAGGTTACCAAGGGTTACTATGGGAACTAAAGGTAACATACAGACCTGAACTACTCGCTCAAACATGTGAGCCAATGGCAGGAAGGAAATATGGACGTCACTGGAAAGCATGGGACAGTGAACCTAGAACATGTTCACACACACACACACACAGGCAGGGACACACACACACGCACGCACACACACACACACACACAGGCAGGGACACACACACACACACACACAAACAGACACACACACGCACACACACACAGGCAGGGAAACAGACAGACACAGGCAGGGACACACACACAGGGAAACAGACACATACACACACATAAGCACACAGGCAAGACACACACA
>NC_137214.1:29879631-29904631 GCF_949987685.1 Ammodytes marinus | reverse complement strand
AAGGAAAAACAACAATACATTAACAATATTCAACGCAAATACATCAAATACACAACAACAGGTGAAGAGAAAAACAATTGAAACATTTACACAGTGGTGAAATTAAGTGGTAGCAATTAAAATTAAATGGGTGAGAGTACAATATAGCCTAATTAAAACAGTTACAGGTAGAGTTTGGCAGATTTAAAATAGTTTGTTTAAATTGGTTAAAGGATATGAAGTTATTTAGTTTAATTTGTTGCTGTAAGTTGTTCCAGGAGTCAGGGGCACTGAAGCTAAAAGCTGTCTTTATAACAATTATCAAATAAAAGTGCTACTGCTGCATTAATTGAATGACAGCTTGTTTATGTTCAGTATAAAAAAGAAAATAGTGTCTGGGTTTTGCCCAGCTCGTTTTTCTTCACAGTAATGGTGATAGTAAGACCTGGATGGTGCCTTTTCAAATGCGCATGCATGTTCGACGTGTTGCCTCCTACATAAGCGATCGCGGTGAAACAATAACCTGTGTGCCGACATTGTTCCACACGTCTATCACTGTTTTCATAATTCACCTGGAATCCGAAGTTATCCCTCAAACGGGATTTGAATGACAGGGGGGCGCCTGCGCGCTCCGGTTTCCTGTTGTATTTCGCCATGCAGTTCGCTCTCTGTTCGAAAGCACTGTATAACATTTTGATTTGCACTACTCATAGACAGTAAAAGAGGGGGGAACGCTGCTACTACAACTGCTAATAGTGATGCAAACGGAACACTAGAGCGGAGAGGTGTGTATCTCTTGCTCTGACTGCAGCTGGGAGGGACTGCTGCGTGAGGACTCGGCCGCCTGTCAGTGCTCTGGGAAGGGGGGGAGTGGCCGTTGAGCACCCGCTGGCCGCTGCTCGTTTAGAAGTGTTAAGAGCAATACATGCTTTAGCGACAGCACAGGGTCTCCAAAAGTCACCAATAACACCAGAAAAAGTAGCTAGATTGGTCGCTGGTGGCTTTTTTTGAAAAAGAGTCGCCAGAGTGGTCTGAAAAGTCGTTGAATATAGCGGCTAAGTTGCTAACACTACCTGACCCTCATGCTCACCATGGAGCTAATATACTCTCAATCGCTGGCTGCTACTGCACATGTGCGAGCCGAGCCGGAGGCTAAATGGTCCGGGGGGAACTCCGACGACAAGTTTTAAGTTCCACACCGCAAAACAAGCCTGTACATTCGCCACAAACGGACCGCGGTCCACCTCTGTAACACCAAATACGTGCCTGTACCGTCACGGTACGGTACAAATACGTGTATCGTTACACCCCTACTTTATTAATTAAACTTTTAATTGCTGCCACTCTTCACCACTTTGTAAATGTTTCAATTGGTTTTTTTTTCTCTTCTCTTCACTTGTTGTGTATTTGATGTATTTGCATTGAATATTTTGTATGTATTGTTGTTTTGAATTTATTTTAAACTCGACGTCATTGAAAATGAGGGTCACCCCTCAATTGGTCTCTCGAGGATAAATAAAAGTTAAATTAAATGAAATATTGACAGTGCAGAGAGGCAGAGGTGAAATGGGGCAGAGAGGGGAGTGACATGCAGAGAACGACCGCGGGTGGCAATCGAACCCGGGTCTGCTGCTGGGCCCGGCGCGGGAGGGGGACGCCTTACCAACTGAGCTAAAGGCGGCCCCCATGAAATCAGTTTTAACAAGATGACATAACACATTATGGTAACATTTTGTTTTGCAAAATATCAATAATTACCAAAAAATAAATGATATCGTAGTAACTGCCTCCAGATTACCTCGAATGCCCTTTGAGATCTTGGCATTTTTACGATACTTGACATTTGGATACTCCACATATTTGGTATTGAGGCATTTCGGTCGGTACCAAATAAGTATTGAACTTGGATCCCCAGCCCTACTGCCCTGCTTTAGTTAACAGTATAGATGAGTGTAGTGTTTGTGTTTGTTTAAACACTTTGCCTCTATGACACTGACAGACTTTTGAAAACTCACCTGCACTTCTACCGACTGCATGTTGAGGTCACAGACAGGTGGGAGGGCTTTGGGTCGGGTTGCCAGGTAATAGGTGGTCGCCGCAGCAACAGCCCCCATGCTCACCAACATGGGAGTGGACACATTCCTCAAGTATTGGCTGACTTCTTCCATATCTGGCAACCGCAACTTCTGCAGCAACTCCTGGCTCAACATGGTGCCAGCTGTGTGTGTGTGTGCGTGTGTGTGTGTGTACGCTAACCCCAAGGTGAGGTTAAGAGTGTGTGTGTGTGTGTGTGTGTGTGTGTGTGTGTGTGTGTGTGTGTGTGTGTGTTAAAGGACGGAGTGTGTGGATGGATGGTGGCCTGGAGGGGACCTACAAAAAGCAAAAAGGCGAAGTTTATTAATTTGTTTACCTTTCAAAAAGCATTTTCAATCATTATTGGAGTTTTGAACCAGCGAGCATGAACAGCCCTCATTTCCTTTTGTTTTTGGACCATTATGAGTGTAAAAAGTATCTCGATAAAATTACTAATAAACCATATTATTCACTTTCAGTAGTTAGTATGAAATGGGCAATAACTCATCAAAAAAAATATTATGGTTATTATATTATGTTATATTACATTTCTACCAAGTCTGTTCTCTAAAAAAGAATGCCATTCAATTTTACACACTGGTCCTTTAACTTAGCCTATTGCTAGCTACATGCTAAAACCGGAACACTACTTCAGATGCTTTAAGCTGCAGAATAACTAGCAGAACTCGCGTTGCAGTATAATTATTAGATCAAGTATCACATATTTACAGGATTTTTCTCAGGGCAAGTTCAGCAGCGGTGTCAGGTTACCATGGTGTGTGTGTGTGTGTGTGTGTATGTGGGGAATAAGGTTTTCAGTGTTGTAAAAAACACATACACACGCACACACACACACAGGAATGAGGGGAGGGACTAGAATATCCTTTTTAAGAATAAACAGATTAGAAAACATGTGTGTTTATGTGAGAACACTGATCCACCTCCATGTGTGTGTGTGTGTGTGTGTGTGTGTGTCTGTTTGTGTGTGTGTGTGTTAGGGCTGCACAATATATCGAATTTTCATCGCGATGACGATATTGGCTTCCCACGATGACGTGTACATGAATGTGCGATATTTTAAATGTGTGCTCAGCTGCGAAGCAAATCAATCCCTCCCCAAACCACTCGCTGATCATGTGCCTGTTCATGCTCCAACCTGGCAACCCCAGGTTCCCCGAGAGCTGTCAATCAAAGTCCAGTGGCTCCGTCCCCAAAGTGTGAACAATTTTCTGCCCGCATAGACAGAAAGCACTCCAAGAGCCGCGCGAAGAAGCAAGCTGCTGCTGCTTATCGCGCGAGCGAGAGCAGACATCTGCGCTTGTGAAATCACATACATCCCCTTGTTAGTCTCTTTTTTTGTGTGGGACCGGATTTATAACCCATTATTACATGACACTTTGCCAGGTCTGTTATCCAGCCAGACAGACCGCTGTCAAGAGTATAATGTATAGCGAACGGGTCACCTAAGGACCTACGTCATAGTTTTGATGGATAGACGTCCACAAACAGGGCTACTCGTTCAGAAAACAATGGAATACGTTTTCAACACGTCTTTGCATGTATCAGGAGAGCAGGGAACACAGGAGTCATGGTTAATGTCCGACAGGACTCCAGCAAGACGACGTGAGTACGTTTTGCTTCAGGCTGCAGCCCGCCATGTAAATGTTCGGCAGTCATTTTCTCCGTGAATTGTTATAGATTTTGGGGAATAATGCTTTGTTAGCTAGATGGAGCTCTGGTTAAGCATGTTGGCTAACAGCTGAGCCGGAGCCTTCAGTCAGCTGAAGCAGTCTAGCTGGGCGAGTAGACTATTCCACCGTT
Source organism: Ammodytes marinus (assembly GCF_949987685.1). Lineage (NCBI taxonomy): Eukaryota > Metazoa > Chordata > Actinopteri > Uranoscopiformes > Ammodytidae > Ammodytes > Ammodytes marinus. The sequence goes on along the minus strand of NC_137214.1, from coordinate 29,900,758 downwards.
GCTAGTTCGTATCCTTGGTCGTTCCTATTTGCTGGCGTATTGAACTACGTTTTCATTAAATAAGAACCTAGTGGGTTTGCAATGACTATTCCAGTTATTAGACAAGCTCCCAGGGTTGCTAATAACTCCATACAGTCAGTGCCTCAGCGTACACACGACCTGAAGCGAAGATGAAACCTCGCGTTGGGAGTAAAGGCATGAGAGGCAGCAACATTTAACTAACGTGTTGCTGAGTGTTACCTGCCACTTCCCGTCTCCGTCCTTTCAAATTAAATTCCGACATAGTAGAGCCATATAGGTTGTGATTTATTTTGACAGGGCGCAGCTCATAATATACTTATTTTAGTTATACATTGTGGGCACAATTTTATTTAGTTCAAAATCAAGTTTTATACACATCCATCATGCAGGTACAATGAATGGAGTAAAATATTTTATATTTTTGCTTTTAGGAGATGCAATGAGGTCAGATGAGGAAACAAAGATGTGTTATTCAACAGAAATGTAGCACAAGGAAAAGTTAAAGCAGTGCTCTGTTGATTTGATTTTGAGTAAAGTTTTGGTGCAATATTTTGATTTATATTTTCTTTGTGGAAATGCATTGACTTCAGGTAAATATTTATTATATTTATGCAAATATATGTACATTATCAGTAATATTGCATAGCCGATCACATGGATATGAAAGCGCTGTTATGTTTACGTGACAATCCAATAAAAATATTTTACTCACTACAATTACTGAATAATCGTGGTAAAATATCGTGATATCAATATTGACCAAAATAATCGTGATAATCATTTTGGGCAATATCGTGCAGCCCTAGTGTGTGTGTGTTTGTGTGTGTGTGTGTGTGAACCTGAAGGATGAATGGAACGACCTTAGGCCCAGATTCAAAGACTCAACACTGATTATATCAAGACGACCAAGTTATACTGACGCTATAAACACCTCAGAAAGACCCCAAGAAGATCTATATCATTCCCCTTCTGTGTTAGAACAATTATTTAATTATGATCGAGGTTTAGCTGTTAAAGCCTTCGAGGAAACACTTCAGATTCCCATAAACGTTCTCTATTTATAACAATAACAAAAAATAAAATTTGCAAATTATATTCGTTAATTCAAAAGTAAATTATCTCTTGCTTTTCTTCACAAATTAATAAAACAAATGTTATTGAAACGCAAATTGTCTAGAAGCCATTTCTGTTGAGAAATCATCACAACAATCAGACAATCAGTATTTGTCAGATTTGTATGAAATAACCACCATTTTCACAGCCAATTTAAAAGGAAAACTCCTGGCTATACTGTGTTAACATCCTTCAAACATTAAACATTTTCAAATTCAGTAATAGGCAAATGCTCTTGAAGTGAATTCTGTTGAGAATTCAGAAAAATCATATCGAAGAGAAGAAGCATCACAGCGAGATGATTTAGAATTTGTTTGATTAATACAAAATGAAATCACCGTTTCAAAGTCATTTTAAAAGCAAAATTCAAGGCAAACCATTAACACCCTTCAAACATTACAGTGCCAACATCTAAGCTTGAAAAACCTGAACCATAACTCTACCCTGATAGACAACAACCTTCCTAATAATCACCATGCATTGCAAACTCAGAGCTATTTTCACTTCTATATGCATGATGTGTACTTTTCTAAAATCGTATTAAGTTTCTTTCCCCTTTGCTCACCTGTATAGGCACTCAGCCAGGTGTGTTACAGACGAAATGAACATCCAATGAAAACAGATCCCCGGAATGCTGTTCCTATTGCTATAGAAACAACAACCACAGCGCTTAAAAAAAATGACACTGCTGATATAGCCTGCTATATACTACCACTGCAAAAACTCAATACACACACACACACACATGCGCACACACAGAACACATTCACATGCATGCACACACACTGGCTCTCACACATGCACACGCACACACACACACACACACACACACACACACACACACACACACACACACACACACACACTCAAGGATTTTCTTACAAGGTGATGTGTAACACCACTAATCTACCAATCAAAGGTCAGGCTGTCTGAATGGAGGGATCTGATTGGTCGGCTTGGAAAAGACTGTCGCTGTGATTGATTCATAGATTCTCATCTTCGTAAACAATCAATGAACTTAATCCAAGGACGAGATCAATGAGATAGTAACGGCTACCCGGCTAGGGGGAGAATAATGATATGTTTTTGTGTGTGTGTGTGTGTGTGTGTGTGTGTGTGTGTGTGTGTGTGTGTGTGTGTGTGTGTGTGTGTGTGTGTGTGTGTGTGTGTGTGTGTGTGTGTGCGCTTGTGTGCTGCTCTTTTAAAATGAATATGTAAATGTATTTTGGGTGTGGCTTCATATAAGTCTGTACAGGTTTCTGCCACATCCACACATGTATTTAAATTTTTTTTTTTTCAACTACATGTTTTCTTTTTTATCAATTTGTATGTGGAAATAAACTAAACTAAACTAAACTAAACTAAACTAAACTAAACTAAACTAAACTAAAAGCCATCGGGAAGCTGAGATTGGTCTGTTGTATTTGCTCAATAAAATAAAAATGTATATATTTTATTTTTTTCTCACTTAAATTACTATTATTATATTATATAGTGTATTTGTTGTACACAAATAAACTGTACATACAATCAAATATGTACAAATAATAAAATCAATAATACATAAATACATGTACACATAGAAGAAATAAACTGAATGAGTAAAACTTGGCAATACTGTTTGCAACAATAGTCATGCCAATAAAGCTCATTGAATTGAATAAGAAAAAGTTTCAAATTATAAGTGCAACTTTAACTGTAGTTTACTGTTTATTATTGTAAGCCCTGTACATTGGAAGTTTAGTTTTCTATAGGGACCAAGAATAGGTACCAGGTACTTTTTTTATAGTGGAAAACCAAAAGAAGCGAGTAAAGTGGAGTAGAGCCGGTATGTCATGTAGTCAAAAGCACCATTTGTACTGATGGGAACATAGGATAAATTTTTTTTCTGTTTAGTTTTTTAGATGTTGTGATTGTGCAGGTGTTTGTTTGTGTGTGTTTGTTAGACTTACAAGAAGTGTCAGTCCATTATTGTGTTTGTTTGTTTGTTTGTTTGCTTTCTTACTTAAAACGAGATACCAGGGCAAAGATGGGATTTTTTTTTTTTAAAGAATTTGAGAATTAAGTTGTAGTTTTATGAGAAAAGAAGTCGTAGTTTTTTTTTTTTTTATTTACACAGTTTAATGCAACTACAACAATGCCTTAATAGTACCATTGCAGTGTTATTATTACACACTGGCTAAAATATAAATAAAAACAATTTGCAAGTGTTTTTCAGTTACAATGTTATAATTGTTTGATAAGTCAGACACTGTTGGCACAAATACTGTACAATTATAATTATTTATATCATTGACTTTTTCTTCTATCAAAATGTTTGGCGCTTAATTTTGTCTTTTTTATTTTTATGTTCACTTTTTCAGCTGTGTGTGTATGTGTTCCTAAAAAAATTATCCAAAAATAAAGTAGGGGAGAACGGGGTAATCTGAGCCACTTTACCCGATGCCTCAGATTCCCCCGTTCTCCCCTATATATATATATTTTTTTTTTAAATAAATGTTTGGGTCCGGTCAAGGTGTAGGCTACTTGGCTGAGAAAATTTTTGAAAGGTCAGTGGTACATTATTAAAATTAGTTTGAAACGCACTGTAGATTATATGAGACATTGAATTATTTGCACTACTGTTAATGTATTCTGTTGTTGTCTATATAATTCATTGTATTGTTAAGAGTAATTACAATAAAGTTAAGAGAGAGAGAGTGACTTCCTGAACTGGACTGTCACATGATCACCAAAGGGTTCAAGCTGTTGCTAAGCGCTGTGACCTTTCCCCCAGTGACCTGCGTGGTCGCTGACGAGGTTATTAGTGAGAGTCTGAGTGAGTGTGTGTGTGTGTGTGTGTGTGTGTGTGTGAGTGTGTGTGTGTGTGTGGGGGTGTGTGTGTGTGTGTTTGTGAGTGAGAGAGAGCATGAGTGTGTGTCTGTGTGTTTGTGTGTGTGTGTGTGTGTGAGTCTGTGAGAGTGAGTGAGTGAGTGTGTGTGTGTGTTTGTGAGTGAGAGCATGAGTGTGTGTCTGTGTGTTTGTGTGTGTGTGTGTGTGTGTGTTTGTGTGAGTGAGTGTGTGTGTGTGGGGGGGTGTGAGTGAGTGTGTGTGTGTGTCTATGTGAGAGTGTGTGTGCATGTTTGCATGCGTGTGTGTGTGTGTGAGAGAGAGTGTGTGTGTGTGTGTGTGTGTGTGTGTGTGTGTGTGTGCATGTTTGCATGCGTGTGTGTATAGAGAGAGAGTGTGTGTGTGTGTGTGTGTGTGTGTGTGTGTGTGTGTGTGTGTGTGTGTGTGTGTGTGTGTGAGTGTGTGTGTGTGTGTTATCAGAGACTGATAGGAGAAAACTCTAAAGGAAAGGTGAGGAAGTTCCGGAAGACTTATCACGTTTCATACTGAGTTAGAAACATTTCCACCAAACAGGGCCTTTCCCTTATTCAAGATTCAAGATTCAAGATTCAAGATTAATTTTATTGTCATTTCAACAGACTGTACTTCCATACAGAAAATGAAACGAAATGCCGTTTCTCTGCAGTGCATACAGTGTTAAAAAAAAGCAGCATAAATAAATAATTAAAAATGATCATCAGACTCTCATATAAAACAACAAGCTAGCAACAGACATATCAATGAAAACAGACATCAGGCTCAGATCGTTTCATTACAATGGTAAATGGTAAATGGACTTGACTTATATAGCGCCTTCTAGACGATTTTCTCAGCCCCGAAGCGCTTTACATATCTTACCACATTCACCCATTCGTACACCGATGGCAGTATGAAGATACAATTATAACAAGAACAACTAATACACATGACTAATAATCTACAGGTTTTTCAGTTTTTTTTTTAGTCAATCAACGGTTCCATCTCAATATAGTTAGAGATTACCAAAAAAAAAATATATAATTTCAGCCAGGAATATTGCTCAGCAGTTATAACTATGAATGTTATATATTATTATTATTATTATTATTATTATTATTATTATTATTATTATTATTATTATTATTATTATTATTATTATTATTATTATTATTATTATTATACTTTATATGGTCATTGAGTCATTGCCAATTTAAAAATAAAATAAATAAATTAGGCTTCAATTTTTTTTAATCTATTTATGAATGAAAAATAATGTCACAATGTTGCTGTTACATGTTAGTCACGTGATCGCTTGTCAAACTCGAGCTCCACCAGAGATATAGAGAGAGGGTGAAGAGGGTGGGGGTCAGAGTGTGTGTGTAGGTATTCGTGTGTGTGTGTGTGTGTGTGTGTGTGTGTGTGTGTGTGTGTGTGAGAGAGAGTGTGAATACGTGTTTGTTCGTGTGCATGTGTGTGTGTGTGTGTATGTGTGTGTGTGTGTGTGTGTGTGTGTTGAGAAAGGGTGAAAAGGGTGGGGGTCAGAGTGTGTGTGTGTGTGTGTGTGTGTGCTAGTGAGAGAGAGTGTGAATACGTGTGTTTGTTCGTGTGCATGTGTGCGTGTGTGTGTGTGTGTGTGTGTGAGAGTGTGTGCAAGGGTGGGCTCATGGATTTCAGCCAACCAAAGGCGAGTAACCTTTCACCTCGAAACCCGCTGTACAGCTCACAGCCTTACATTACAGCATGTTACAACACACACACACACACACACACACACACACACACACACACACACACACACACACACACACACACACACACACACACACACACACACACACACACACACACACACACACACACACACACACACACACACACACCCCTTTCCCTAGTACAGTAATCACTATGCTCTATGCACCTGTCGCTTTCACTGCAAACCCACTATAGTTCTGCAGATTATTAAGAAGAAATGTACATTATACTAGTTATTGCAATCATGCTAAATAGTAAATACCATCACACAGTAACACCCATTTAACACACACACACACACACACACACAAACACACACACACACACACACATAACACACACATGGCAGCAGGCAAGAGTCATTTTCGTTTTCAACTCTACCATACATTATAGGCTAGTTTATGAAAGCATGGACTCAACATAATGGCGCTAAAACTACATTTTACATATTTTCTTCAATAAATAACTGGTAGAGAAGTATTTAAATTCGAATAGAGACATTGTTTTAACGTAGGCTATAAACCTATAAAATGTTTGTGCTGACAGCGGTGACTGAAAAATAACGGGGCATAATAAAACCGCGCTAAAAAGATCTATTTAACTTTATTTTCTCACACAAACGTGTCTCAAAGAAACACTTAAACTTATCAAGAGACCTGTTTTATATGGACTGCCCTTTATCAGACCACCAGTAAGGTTAAAAGTTGACTCGTTAGTGGATAAGTTATTGCTATAGTTACTGGTTAACCGTGTAAGCTACGGGCACTGTGTTCTTTATAGGTCCATGGTTGTAGGCTGCACATAACGTTAAACAAGCAATTACATATAACGCATTCATTCATGATTTTGCAGAGAAATGCGCGCGAGACAATACCATTACGCAAGTTTTTTTCACTCACGTGCTAATGTTTTGTCTATAAAACGGTCCCATTAAACTGACAGATAATTTGAATGGAGTTTAGCGAGACCTTTTTGACCAACATAACCGCATTTATTTCACTCTATATGTGTTAATTTATGTTAAAATGGCGTATAAAAGCTATAAAATTAGCTAAAATTTGGTTAAATGTGACTAAAACTAGTCAGTTGAGTGAAGTAATTCCCACCTGTTAGCAGCAGATGTCCCCCGGCTTCTTGTTCGGGACCACGCGCACACAATAGTGACGTTACAAAAAAAAATACAAAATACAACTTCCAGGAAATCGTTTCAAAATAAAATCCGTAAATTTTACACAAGGACGAAATTATAAAATAAATTAAGTTTAGTATGTTTATTAGTGACTTTTATAATAGTTTAGAGTATTTTGTCCACCCTAATGGTGAAGCCAAGACTACGGCCTTGTTTTAAACCATTTCTGGAAATTTTTACACTCTTAATTTGAAGGCGAAGTTGTTCGTTTGCGGTGAAAACTTACAGCCTGAATGGTGGAAGGCAATCAAGGAGGTGACAGGAAGATATTCCCTGCGTTCCAAATCACATACTCTTTCTTTTTACTTCATTACTACACTACATACTAAAGTACAGAAGAGTTTTAGCGCCACAGGAGAGAAAAATAAAATCAGATAAGGAAGATTTATTTTCATTATGTCGAGAAATGTCAAGAATAAAGACGAATACTGCAAAATGCTATTGGAGTTAGTGGGGCATTCATGTATTTTTTTTTTTTTTTTTTTGCATTTTTATGCTTTATTGACAGTGTAGAGACAGTTGAAATGGGGCAGAGAGGGGAGTGACATGCAGAGAACGACCGCGGGCTGGAATCGAACCCTGGTCCGCTGCTGGCCGAGGCCCATGGGGGGGACGCCCTACCAACAGAGCTAAGGGCGCCCCCATCTATGTATTTTCAGCATACTACAATTGCCATGCATGTATTAGGACATCCTAGATCTTTTCCTGGCGTACTAAATAGTAGGGAAGTATGGGGATTGGAACGCAGGGTACGTGTGAGGCTTTGCTTTACTAATATTACTCCTTTCTGGTCAAACATTAACAGGTTTATTGTGGAGTACTAACTGCTCCGTTTGAAAAGTACACATGGCCTCCTCTTATCACCTTATGAATGACTCAAACAAAGTGCCGAAGATCTTATAGTTGAAATAGAAAATAAAGAAATAATAAGAAAGACGTTAAGACAACATTGCAATGTTTAAAGGTGCACTGCGTAACTTTTGGGTGTGTCAGAGAAGTGAACATTTTCTAAGGTATATTCTCATAACTGAATAAACACACTTTCCTCACAGGAAAATGTGATCCCTGGAACACTGTTTGAAGTTAGAAAGCTTCCTGAAAAGTTACTGTTTCACTGTTTTTTACAGTATTCTAGTCTTACGTTTGGTTCCAGGTTCCTCAAAATTATTTAGTTTTGATTTATGGTGATATAATTATTCAATAACAAGAGAATTGCATAGAGCATAGGTTGTACACTAACTGCAGGCTCTGCAAATGTAAACAAATCCCCCTCTTCTAAAACTGTATAGTGACCCTTTAAACCTGCAGTGTGTAGAATTTTGGGTTTTATTTCCTAGCAGATTTTGTAGAAAGTAATTATAATATCCATAAGTACATTTAATATAGTGCATGATAGCTGAAAAAATGTTTTGAATTATTATTTTTTCCCTTAGAAAGGGTCTCATATATGTCCATATTTCTGCATATTTTGGACCAAGGCCTAGTGCCGCCATCTTGAAAGTGTCATAGTTGGAATGTCATCAGGTGCATTGTTTAAAATTTAGAATTGTTCTTGTCCTTGAAGGCCACTGTAGCTTCTGTTATTATTCAAAAGGGGTGGGGTTACCCAGGGAGCGTTGCATTCTAGAACTTTGTAGAACTTTCTTGATGATGTCATATTACACACTGCACCTTTAATAAATAATTGCACTCATATTTGCAAAAAACGTATTTATTGCCATCATTTATTTATACATTAACAAGCTCCAATAACAGTAACAGTGCAATAGATTAAGGCGGATGAAAACCAAAAAATATTTAGAGCTGCATCATTAAACTTTATTTTGTAACAATATAATTACAGCCATAATAAAGACTTGTTCATTTCATTCTCTTGGTCACATAAACAAACCGCTGTCCTTTTTTAAAGGTGCTACGAGGAACTTTTAAATATTTCTGAAACAGTCTAATTTTTCCTCTGATGATCATAAATAACATGTAACAGCAAACGAGACCATCAGTGGAAAGAATGCTATTTTTATATCGTTTTTTCTTAATGCCTTTGTCATGGGTATACGCTCACCCAGGAACAACAGCTGGCATAGTAAAAACACTACCGCTTTTGTCCAAAGGGGGCGCTAGAATTAACAAAAGCTGAAAGTTCCTCTGAGCACCTTTAAACAAGGCTCCAATTTTTTTTTTAACTATTTGTTATACAGTGTAGACTTCACATTTGAGTAGAGTATGTGTTTCTTATTGTGATGTCTGTCCAACATAGGAGTTGGTTATATATCATATATGAAGGTAGATGGAAGAACAATATGTTGTACAAACTGGAATGGATGAAATTTAAGATTTACATAACCATTTGAAACATTAACCATAGCTTACTTGCAGTTGAAATACAATGAATTAATTACAGTAACAATTATTATTATTATAACAATTAAAATTATGATTTCTGTAACAACAAGAAAAATTACAATTCTTAAATTAAACATTTCATACAGTATTTGACCTATTTTACACAGAATAAGGCGGAAGATTATTAAATGTGCAGTGGTTTAAAAAAAAAAAAAGGAACTTCTTGAGAATCATTATGAAAAATTAACCATTAAAATGATATAGTAAAAAAAAAAAATGTTATTGCTAATTTACAGATGGTCTGATGTAGACGTGCTGATACATATTGCTGTAGGTGAAACAAAGAATTACTCTCTTTTCTTAAGCACCTAAAAAAACTAAACAACAACAAAAAATAACAATTTTAACTGTATAGAAATATACAGCTCTGGGAAACATTAAGAGACCACTCCAAATGTTCAGTGTCTCTCGTTTTACTATTTATAGGCATATGTTTGAGTAGAATGAACATTTTGGTTTTATAATATAAACTACTGACAAACATTTTTACCAAATTCCAATACATTTTTTGTCATAAATAACTTTTCCATTAAGTAATGTAGAGATGAAGATTATTTTCTTTTTAAGATATTTTTTGGCATTTTTATGCTTTATTGATAGTGAGAAGAGACAGAGGTGAAATGGGGCAGAGAGGGGAGTGACATGCAGAGAACGGCCGCGGGCGGGAATCTAACCCGGGTCTGCTGCTGGGCCCGGCCTGGGGGGGGGGGGGGGGGACGCCCTACCAACTGAGCTAAGGGCGCCCCCGACAGATGAAGATTTAAGAAAAATACAGACTGGTCTCTTCATTTTTTCCGGAGCTGTATTTCCATATGCTTTCAATATTTATATAAAATTCAGCTTCATTAAAAATGCACTTGCTGACATCTCGTACTGATGAGGAACTATCCAGGATTTTTTTTTTTTTTTTAATGTTCACATTTGACTGTCACATTAGAAACAGATGAATTTCTCCCAATATGTACATAAATAAATAATACATTCTATTTTCTTTAGAATGTATTAAACATATTTATAACTGTCACGTGTTGATCGAAGGCTCGGTCGTGCAATTTACAAGTGGATAAAATAAATGTCTCATATCAGATATCAATAAGACAATGTTGTATTTTCAGTGCAGTGCTTAATTCAGCAGTGAATGAGCGTTCTATGTATTAAGACTATCAACAAAAGGCCCATAGTGGCTGTTTTAAAACACCTGTAGCACAGTGAATGTTTAAGAATGGTGGCATGGATTAAAACCACTAGATAATTAAGATTTTATATATTCAGTATGAAACTACGGAAGCCCTAAACGGACATTAAACATAGATTGGATTTCCTTAATTGTTTTCCTGAATTAACTAGATAATGAACTTGTTATAGCAAGATAAGAATGACTGTTTCCACTCATTGCTTAAATATATGGTGTGGGTTTTTCTCGAGATCACAAATTAAAATATGTTATCGCCGGAAAATTGAGGGAATTTTTTTTTTATGATTCCATGTCCGTTTAGTGCTTCTGTGGAAAGCAAAACTAAACTTTGAAAGCATTCCATTGGTCGGTTTGAAAAGTCTTTGCCTTAGATTAAAGACATCGCTGCTGACATTTTAAATGTAAATAGTGACAGAAGTTTACAGCTCAGAAGGTCTGTAACACCGTCTGTTTGACCCTTTGTTCTTTAAGACAAACGTGGAGTTCATTAGCAGATTATTCCAGTGTTCAAGACAAGTTTCTCTCACTCGTTGTTTCTCTTCCTTTGGTGTCACTGTTGATTTTAGGGCCACGCAGATTAATAAAATAAATACACGAATTACGAAAAAAAAAAGTTGTAATTTGACAAGAGAAAAAGTCGTCATATTATGAGAGAAAGTTATAATACGAGAATGAAGCTGTAGTTTTAGGCTGTGTGGTTAATATAGAGAATAAATATCGCCTGCATTCAAATGAGTCAACACATTCAAAATTGCTGTTGACTTTGTGGGGCACAAGGACGCTGCTATAAGACTGCTCTCACTTGTAATATTATGATGTTTTTTTTTTAACCTTGTAAAACTTCAACATAATTCTTGTAAAATTACAACTTGATTCCCCATAATTTGAGTCATTAAATTTTCCTCAGAGTGGCCCTTATACACAGTTGACTTCGTACTGTATTAATAGTACAGTTTGTCATTTGATCCTAAGAAGTCCATGACCACACTACAGAAAAGTATTTTTTCATAGTCCCATGTATCTGTGTGTGTGTCACGTGGGGCAGAAAGAGCAGTGTATTCCCCCAGTGAGGTCAGTAACGGCCCCCTCTCTCACCAGGCTTTGCAGCAGCTCAGTCTCTGTGTTGACGTTGTGCATTGTCTGCTGCAGCATGGCGCTCATAGGCAGGCTGTCGTAGTAGTGCAGCGGCGCCCCTTGCTGGCTGAGGCTGTAACCGAAGCCCGCCAGGCTGACCTCGTCACACAGCAGGCTGGCTAGAGACAGCGCAGAGACGCCCACCGTGGGGATGTTCTGGAGGGGGAGGGGGGTGGGGGGGGGGGGGAGGGGATACATATAACAACATTATGATTAAGAAGAAAACATTAACATTGTTATAAAACATTATGGCGGACAGGAACATGGGATAAATTTGCCTTTTTTTTCTGTTCTGTTTTTGTTTTTTTTGTATGTTGTGATGGTGCAGGTGTTGGTTTGTTTGTTTGTGTTTTAGAAGAAAAAAAACTGCAATAAATATATTGTAAAAAAAAAAAAAAACATTATCCCAAGTCATTTTCATTCATTTATTTCGAACAGATTTAAAAAATAAAAGCAAGCGTGACACAAATACAAAAATAAAACCAAAAAGAACTGTTGTAAAAGCTAATTTGTGCCCGCTTCAATTACATTTTTTTTTTTTACTGTGAACTAAAGGAGTGTACTGTCTGCTACTGACAGAGTTTAGAGTTAAGTTATAGTGTGGATTTGAAAACTGTCATTTAGCTATTTCCTCCACTAGGGCGCGCCACCGCTACACAGAATGGGAACAGAGACGCGTGGTGGTAAACTGACGCCTGTCACATATTCAGGTGTGCACAGATTACCTTCAATAATTCAAGGATCATTGTCCGTGGGGAATGAAAAAAACGTCATGCTTAACTATCTGGTTTATATATACAGAAGAGTATAAGGGCCATGGGAGAGATACATATATTTTTTAATGTAAGTAATCAACTGGCAAAGTTTCATGATGATATCTATAAGTAAAACATGTCACCCTATTCCCCTGGTGTGTCTGGCTTTAACCCTGCCGTCAATAATAAATGGGAAAGTGTAAGAATAGATGAATGCGTTTGGTGAAAGTGCCTTTAAATCTTTTGCCCCCTCATCATGGTGTAAGCTACAGGAACACCTTAAACTTGAATCCCTTATCACCATGAACAATTACAAAAGCAGGATTAAGGACTATTTAACCGCAAACTGTACATGCCCGGTTACTGAACACTGACTTACTGCCAATGAGATTGATGCTTTGTGACTTTTTATTTTATTTTGATTTACTTTTTATTGTGTTTTGTGTCTTGTTTTAAGTGTGAAATTTTGTTTTTTAATGTGAAACTTTTATGTTTTTATGCTGCCTTCTTGGCCAGGACTCTCTTGAAAAAGAGATTTTGAATCTCAATGAGTATATTCCTGGAAAAATAAAGGTTAATAAAAAAAAATAAAAAAAATAAAAAAAATGTAATCCATAGTAAAGGGGGGTGTGTATTACCTGGTCGTAGCCCCATAGGCGCAAATGGGATGGGTCTAAATAAATTGTCTTAACATGTATTAATATAAAAGTTTGAACTAAAAGGTCCAAAGTAAAAGCTGACTTAAACAGAGTCTTCTAAACAGAAGAGACTATATTTGACACTGTTTACTTTGTGTTAATCCTATCCTCAATAATACATGAGAAACCTCTAAGAATAGACAGTTGTAATCTATTAAAGGGGGGTGTCTATTACCTGGTCGTAGCCCCATAGGCATACAGACAGACAGACAGACAGACACACAGACACACACACACACACACACACACACACACACACACACACACACACACACACACACACACACACACACACACAAACCTCATAGAATAGACAGTTGTCATCCATAGTAAAGGGGGGTGTGTGTTACCTGGTCGTAGCCCCAGAGGCGTGCTCTCGGCGGGGGGTACTTCAGCAGGTGCAAGGCGCTCTCTCTGATCACCAGCGGGTTGAGGAGTCTGAAGCTCTGGGGCTCGAGAGGAACGTGATCCGGAACCTTCTGCCAGAAGAACAGCCAGTCCCACAGAGGCTGAAACGTGTGAATGTCGATAGTTAGCTGCTGCTATCGGTGTATGAATGTGTGTGTGAATGGTAACGTGTAAATGGGAACAGGTCTCCCTTGCAAAAGAGTCTTCGGACTCAATGGGATTTACCTGTATAAATAAAGGTAAAAAAAACTAAAAAAAACTAAAAAAACACACAGAGCACGCGCCCACACACACACACACACACAGAGCAAACACACGCACACACACACAGAGCAAACACACACACACAGAGCAAACACACACACACACAGACACACAGAGCAAACACACACACACACAGCAAACACACACACACACACACACAGCGAGCACGCACATCGTCATTACAAAAACACACAGAATAAAGACTTGAGGCAGTGGTGGATGAACATATCTTTAGTAACTAAGTTCTTGTCCTTTAAGACCACCGTAGCTTAGGTGGGGTTAGCAAGGGAGCGTTGATACCTACAATTTCACCACTAGATGATGCTAAATACTCTGATATGACACACTGTACCTTTAAGTTTCATCAAAGCTCTTCAATAAATCACACACACACACACACACACACACACACACACACACACACACACACACACACACACACACACACACACCTACACACCCACACCCACAAACACACAGACACACCTACACACACACACACACACACACACACACACACACACACACACACAAACACAAAGTCCTTCTGTTTCAAACCTGTCATCCGATCATTTGCCCTCTCTCTCATTTCACATACAGGATGTAGTTATACACACAGACACGCACACACACACACACACAGACACACACGCACACACAGCCCCACCTACACACACACACAAACACCTACACACACACACACACACACACCTACACACACACTCACCACAGCTATCTTGTTGATCATGGCGGAGATCCAGCTGACGTCTACACCCTTATAGACCACGGCCACAAACAGAGTGTGTGTGTCGGTGTCGAGCCATCGCACCGGCGTCCCCTCTGGGTAACTCATCCTCACACTGGTTCTGTTTCCAACGTCAGCACTGAACTCTCCCAAAGGACCACTGTTTAACCTGTGGGAGGGAGGGAGGGAGGGACAGACAGACAGAGAGACAGAGAGGGAGGCAGACAGACAGACAGACAGACAGACAGACAGACAGAGAGGCAGACAGACAGACAGACAGACAGACAGAGAGGGAGGGAGACAGACAGACAGACAGACAGACAGACAGAGAGGGAGGCAGACAGACAGACAGACAGACAGAGAGGCAGACAGAGAGGGAGGCAGACAGGCAGGCAGACAGGCAGACAGAGAGGCAGACAGAGAGGGAGGGAGACAGACAGAGAGGGAGACAGACAGACAGACAGACAGACAGACAGACAGACAGACAGCCAGATTACAAATTACAAATGTTCCAACTCAAATAATATTTGAATAATAGCCTCCACTTTCAGTATGACCCTTAACTCATCTATAATACTGTCCATGATTTGTTTATACATTGTCAATAAAGAGCAAATATAACAATTATTTGAACACGACTAATAGAAAAAAAAAATTGTATAGGGGCCAGTAAAAATTGACTTCGGGCAAGTAGAATTCAGACCCACTTGCCCGGGTCTGAATTCCAGCTTTTATTATCAATCCAGCGTTGAGCCCTGGACTGATAATAAAAGTGTATATTTGAACATATCCTCATGCTGCTTGTCTGACCTGATAACCGTGTCAAAGCGGTCGATGAGTGACCCCAGCTCCAGCCCTCGCAGAATGCCTCCGTTTCCCACGACGACACATCGCCGACATTTATCTGATGTGTTTCCCGGTAGAGGAGCCAACTCAGAGTGTGACGGAAGCTTTAACAGAACAATAAAGGGATACGATCGTTAGGTTTATGATGAGAGTAAGTACTAGTTACAACTAGGGCTGTTAAGCGATTAAAAAAATGAATCTAATCTAAATTAATCGCATACTTTTATGACACTTTTATGCCTGTTTATAAACAGCTGTATAGCCTACTACAGTTTGTTTTTCTCTCTCTCTCTCTCTCTCTCTCTCTCTCTCTCTCTCTCTCTCCGTCTCTCGTAACTTCTGTCTCCTCCCCTCAGTCAGGTTTCGAACTAGCGCCGAATTTTCTCAAAAAAACAAGCAGACTAAATGACTACTTTCCATCTCCCACAACTGAGCTGATTCATTCACCATCGTCGTACTCATAGGCAAAAATATTGACACACACACACACACGCATACATACACACGGGGCGGGTGTCCGTTTATGCGGAGACGAGACAGCTAGCAAACAAAATTGAGACACACAGAGGTAGATTGAGAGATACTTTTGAACCTACATTTTTGCACCCAAACCCAAAATTCTGCACCAAAAATCTGGAACAAACTCCCAGAAAACTTGAGGTCTGCTGCAACTCTCAGTTCTTTTAAATCGAGTCTGAAGACTTTTTTGTTTCCATTTTAACCTGCAATTTTTAGTTTTAATTTTTTGCTTCTTTTATTCACTTTTAAATGTTTTATAATGTGTTTTATGTATTCTAATCTTGCCCCTGTAAAGCACTTTGAGTGGCCTTGTGTCTGAATTGTGCTATAGAAATAAACTTGCCTTGCCTTGCCTTCCATTGTTGTTAACTATGTGTTGTAAAAAGCGCAATATAAACAATAATTAACTTTTTTATTACCATGGTTATTCAATTATGCTTAGTCAACACTGTTATGCTTTTCAATTGAACAGAGTTGGCAGTAAACAAGTCATTAGTTCACGTCTAGTTTTCCCATAGCTCACACATAATAATGTCGTCTATATAAATAAACCTGGTAATTAGAGACAGGTTTCGCCATCTGGGTGTGACTCCCAAAACGCCTGACGGTGGATAAATAACTTAATCCTGATTAAACCACACAGGACTGGCTGTGTATCATGCAATGACATAGGTAGAAGGATTTGGGTGGATTTGGATTTACAGGGGCTTTAATATATTGTTGAGAAATCAAATATAAATCCATATTAAATTAAAGGTGCAGTGTGTAATATGACATCATCAAGAAAGTTCTACAAAGTTCTAGAATGTAACACCAACACTCCCTGGTTAACCCCACCCCTTTCGAATAATAACAGAAGCTACAGTGGCCTTCAAGGACAAGAACAATTCTAAATTTTAAACAATGCTCCTGATGACATTCCAACTGTGACACTTTCAAGATGGCGGCACTAGGCCTTGGTCCAAAATATGCAGAAATATGGACATATATGAGACCCTTTCTAAGGGAAAAAAAATGTATTCAAAACGTTTTTTTTCAGCTATTATGCACTAAATTAAATGTACTTATGGATATTATAATTACTTTCTACAAAATCTGCTAGGAATAAAACCCAAAATTCTACACACTGCAGGTTTAAATTACCTGGACATTTTCACTAATCTGAGAGAAGCTACACTGGTGGCCATCACTGTATTGTTACAGCTTTTATTGACTTGTTGCCTGAGGTGATCACGTGACCAGCAGGTTTACCGACCTTGTGCCATTCTGAACCCATTGTTTGTTCTCACGGTTTAAATCTAATCCATGTTTCAATCCATCTAGAGGTGCAGTTTTGTCTTGTGCAATTTTTTTTTATTCCCGGTAAAGGGTTTTTACTGGGAGTTTTTTCTCAGCCGAGCTAAGGGTGTAAGGGCAGGGTGTCATATTGTATCATATTGTATCATATTGTATGAAATGTAAAGCCCACTGAGACAAATGTATTTCTGATTTTGGGCTTTACAAATAAAACTGATTTGATTTGATTTGATTTGATTTGCAGCTGCAGATTCTCCTGTTTGCTCTCCGACAAAGAACCCTGTGTCTGTGTCTGGACATGCTTATAACGAATATTCCAGGTGCCTTTACACAGCTTTTCAAGAGTACTTTCCCAGCACTTTTTCAGTAGCTGAATACACATGCTGTGTCTGTGTCTGGACATGATAATAACGACTGTAACAGCACTGCAGAACTTTCTTGATGATGTCATATTACACACTGCCCCTTTAAAGGTGCAGTGTGTAATATGACATCATCAAGAAAGTTCTACAAAGTTCTAGAATGCAACGCTCCCTGGGTAACCCCACCCCTTTCGAATAATAACAGAAGCTACAGTGGCCTTCAAGGACAAGAACAATTCTAAATTTTAAACAATGCTCCTTATGACATTCCAACTATGACACTTTCAAGATGGCGGCACTAGGCCTTGGTCCAAAATATGCAGAAATATGGACATATATGAGACCCTTTCTAAGGGGAAAAAAATTTATTCAAAACGTTTTTTTTCAGCTATTATGCACTAAATTAAATGTACTTATGGATATTATAATTACTTTCTACAAAATCTGCTAGGAATAAAACCCAAAATTCTACACACTGCAGGTTTAAATTACCTGGACATTTTCACTAATCTGAGAGAAGCTACACTGGTGGCCATCACTGTATTGTTACAGCTTTTATTGACTTGTTGCCTGAAGTGATCACGTGACCAGCAGGTTTACCAACCTTGTGCCATTCTGACCTAATTGATCGTTCTCACAGTTTAAATCTAATCCATGTTTCAATCCATCTAGAGGTGCAGCTGCAGATTCTCCTGTTTGCTCTCCGACAAAGAACCCTGTGTCTGTGTCTGGACATGCGTATAACGACTGTAACAGCACTACAGATACAGATACAGAAAAAAATATTATTCGACTATATTTAACTGTGAGAAATGCCATGTGATTTTGTTGAAATATATGTCTAGTCAAAATTAAATTGGAGAAATGGTTCATACAGCTTTTTAAGAGTGAAATTCAAGCACTTTCCCAGCACTTTTAAGGTAAAAGTTCAACTTTTTCGGTAGCTGAATACACATGCTTGTGTTTGTAGCAAAATAATTGCAAATTGAAAATAAAATTCATGGCAGTGAGGCCCCCTAAACAGTCATACACCTTTGTCATTAGGTGTTGCAAAATGTTGCACTACGTTCTGACAACTTTGTTTGTTTGTTTCATGCTCTATTATAATAAATAAATTATAATTGATTTGTATAATTAATTAGTATTGGAAATGGTATCTAGTATCGAGTGTTTTCTGAGTATCGGAATCAAGTTTGAAATCCTTGTATCTTGACTACATTTCCGTTTGTCACTTAAAGGTGCAGTGTGTAATATGACATCATCAAGAAAGTTCTACAAAGTTCTAGAATGCAACGCTCCCTGGGTAACCCCAACCCTTTCGAATAATAACAGAAGCTACAGTGGCCTTCAAGGACAAGAACAATTCTAAATTTTAAACAATGCACCTGATGACATTCCAACTATGACACTTTCAAGATGGTGGCACTAGGCCTTGGTCCAAAATATGCAGAAATATGGACATATATGAGACCCTTTCTAAGGGAAAAAATAATAATTAAAAAAATTGTTTTCAGCTATTATGCACTAAATTAAATGTACTTATCTATATTATAACTACTTTCTACAAAATCTGCTAGGAATAAAACCCAAAATTGTACACACTGCAGGTTTAAATTACCTGGACATTTTCACTAATCTGAGAGAAGCTACACTGGTGGCCATCACTGTATTGTTACAGCTTTTATTGACTTGTTGCCTGAGGTGATCACGTGACCAGCAGGTTTACCAACCTTGTGCCATTCTGACCTAATTGATCGTTCTCACGGTTAATGAATACAGCTGCTCTATAAACAAATAATTTCCTTACTTTACTAACTAGATCGATGAGATGTAGATAATAGAGTGAAAGGTTAAAGTTGTATTCACCAGTTTGAGCAGGCAAAGTCTACTTTCCCCTGCAGCCCTTTAAAGCCAAACGGAGGCGGATAGAGGAAGAGGCAATCGAATAAACAAGGTTCCATTAAATGAATACTGCACTATAAAAAAGATTGAACTATAATACTTGTCCTAACTTTAATAACTAGACTAGATGTAGATAATATAATGAAAGAGAGAAGTTGTATTCACCACTTCTAGGAGGTCTTCGTTTGCATTATGCTCTATTATAAATTCACGTATTATATTTTTTATTTTTCAAACTACATTTCCCTTAGTAACATGGCCAGGAAAAAAAAATTAAGTGTCAATAAATGAATTAAACTAAATAATTCTCCTAACTAACTACTAGGGCTTATTCGAATATTCGAATACTCGTTCGGAAAATTAGTATTCGGAGCTTATTTATTTTTTATTTTTTTATTATTATTTTAATTTTTTTCAACATTTTTTTTGCAAGAAGCTAGTACTGCAATATAATGTCATCAAATAATTTTATATTTGGATATAAAAGTTAGTAATATTGTAGTAGTAGTATTGCTCATTTAGGAGGATATTACATCACTAAGTGTCATAGCGCATCCATTACTTCACCTCCGAGCGCGTAAATCTTCAACAAAATATACAGATACTGTCAAAATCGGTTCCAGGGAGTATATAGGGATTATTAACGTTTTTTTTTTTTTTTTATTTATTTTTTTTTTTATGTTGTTTTTGATGGTGTGTTTTTCTGGAACGAATATTCGCTCGGAAAAACCAACGAATATTCGAAGCCTGAAACTACACAGAATGGTAGAGGGAAGTTGTATTCACCAGTTTGAGCAGGCTGTCTACTTTCCCCTGCAGCCCTTTAAAGCCAAAGGGCGGCGGATAGAGGAAGAGGCCTTCGGGGAGCGGCACATCCTTCCACAGGAAAGGCTCCGTGCTCTGGCTGGAGGCCGGGAGTCGGGACAGGAGACGCACTCTGCTGTTACCACGACGACACTGGCCCCCCAGCACCTTGACAACGTGCTCCTGGACATTCTGAAAACAAAAAAAACAAAAAAAAAATTATGACAATACATTTTTTTTTTATATCCCAATTGGGTAGATGTTATTTAAATAAAAATGCAAGCTCCAAGTCAGTAAAGGTAGTGTGTGTGTGTGTGTGTGTGTGTGTGTGTGTGTGTGTGTGTGTGTGTGTCTCTGTGTGTGTGTGTGTTTTCGATTTTTTATATTGTTGATGGTGTTTATGGTACTGTACTGTTATGTGCTGTTGTGGGCATTGCTGCACTCTACACTTTATTTTGCTGCTACTGATTGTTTGCTGTTGACCACAGAGCACTTTATCTTGGCACTTTATGATGGTACCATTCTAGGAATTTATGTTTGATTTATTTTATTTTATGATTTTATTTTATGATTTTATGATTTTATTTATCTTATTTTATGACGGTATGACATGATATGATAACAGTAGGAGAAAGTTGCCCTGTACTGCCTTCTCAGAGCGGGAACACTCTTTACTAAGAGCCCGAATTTTCTCTGGTCATATCTCGGGCGAGTTTTGCCGTACAGCAAGACTCTATCCCCAGCGTGGCCCGTCTTAAGCTATGGATGGAGGGAAAGGAACTGACTTTGTTGTGTTGGTTTTTCCCTGATTCTTGCACTTTGCACTTTAGTGCCCAGGCCTGCGTACATGTTGTGATGTTTGTGTCCGTCACTG
>NC_137214.1:29857131-29874631 GCF_949987685.1 Ammodytes marinus | reverse complement strand
TTTTTTTTCTCTTTTTCTTTCAACTATGTATTCGATACATTAAAAATATTTTTTTTTGTCGAACAGTTACGTTTGATCTAAGCAATGTCTTAAAAACCTGTAGAGTAATATTTATTTTATTGTTTGTTTTGATATAAGTGACATTAGTTTTATTTATTCTTTCCATACAAGATGTCTGTAACAAATGAACAACCTTGCACTTTGTAATACTGAAAAACTAAATTGATTGATTGATTGATTACATTTTATTTCAGACATATCAAAAAAAGAAAAATTTAAATTAAAAGCATGAAAATACAATAAAAAAATATGTTCAAATGATTTCACAAATAAAAATAAACAAAAAATAAACAAATAACATATTGAATTGATATGCCTAAAAAGGAGTAGGAAGAAGTATAAACTTATTTGATCCTACCCCTTTTCCACAGCTCAATAACTTTATAATAATTTTTTATATATTTTTTTTTTAAATAAAAAGATTTAAAAAATAAAAACCCTGTAGAGTAAGCCAAGGCACATTTCGTACACAAAAGGCAACTCAAAGTGTTTCACAATAACACACCGGTCAAACAACACAGTATACAGTTCAATATAATAAATGCTAAAGGGTGGAACAGGCAAAATAAAACGTAAAATTTAGCTTCAACTAAAGAATCAGTCTAGGCTTGTCTAATATCCAGGTTTTACTGGTTGACATTTTCCTGTGCGACACACCTTTCAGATCATGTGCCATCTGAGTGATATTATCTCTGCATAGCTTTCATGTGTGATTGTTCCTTAACAAAGGCTCTGAGTTATGAGGGGCTTCAATACGCCTTTAAAATCATTATGAAACAGGCACGACATGTGATATGATGAAACGATGCCCCGGGCAACATAACTGGTTTGTCTCCTGATGTGTGTGTGTGCATGTGACGTGTTTCTGTGTGTGTGTGTGTGTGTGTGTGTGTGTGTGTGTGTGTGTGTGTGTGTGTGTGTGAGAGAGTGTGTGTGTGTGTGTGTGTGTGAGAGCATGTGTCTGTATATGTGTGTTTGTGTGAGAGCATGTGTATGTATGTGTGCGTGTGTGTGTGAGTGTGTGTGTGTGTGTGTGTGTGTGTGTGTGTGTGTGTGTGAGAGCATGTGTGTGGGTGTGTGTGTGTGTGTGAAAGGTGCTAAAGCTTGTTTGTTAGCACAGCCAGCTAGCTCCCTAAAGTTAGCAGCCTACCTAGCAATAGCACATGAGAGTTGGTAACTAAATACTAGTTGACATCTTCATTGGGACACAGATAAGACTGAAGAAAGACAGTCTCTATTCAACTAATATAATACTCTGGGTGTGCTTGTGGTGTAGTGGTTAGAGCCCCCCCTCCCCCCCCCCCCCCACCCATAGAGGCTCAGTCCTCTTCACAGCAGACCCGGGTTAGAATCCAGCCCGGGTCGTTCTCTGCATGTCATTCCCCTCTCTGACCCATTTCATCTCTCTCTCTACAACCTGTCTAATAAAGCATAACAATGCCCCAAAAATTATCTATATAAAATTTAAACTGGTTAGTGTGACTCTGACAAGTCTGTTCATGTTTAACAAGTTGAATACAGTAATACATACAAGTCCTCGGGTCAAGAGAGTGTGGTTAGAAGAATTCAAAGAATGTATGGGTCTTTATTAAGCTGCTCCTTGATACTAAGCAGGGTTGTCTGTCTGTCTGTCTGTCTGTCTGTCTGTCTGTCTGTCTGTCTGTCTGTCTGTCTGTCTGTCTGTCTATCTATCTATCCATCCATCCCTCCATCCATCTATCTAACCACTGAGGGATAAATACACAAACACTGCAAACCATAGATAAGGAAATGTAATGTTTAAAAATAACATAAACCATGACGCATAATGTTGACAGCCTAAACACACCCCTATAAGAGCGGCCATTTCCCCTGATCTGGGCTAAGGAATGCATAACCGTGATTGAAGATAACAGAAAAATAAAAAATAATTGTTGTTATATGAATTGCTGTTCTACAACTAGTGCACATGATGGTTAATTAAAGGTGCACTGTGTAACTTTGGGTGTGTCAGAAAATTGAAAACCTTAGGTATATACTCCCATAACTGAATAAACAATTGTATTCACATAAGGGACATAATCATGATCCCTGGAACACTGTTTGAAGTTAGAAAAGCTTCCTGAAAAGTTACTGTTCCACTGTTGTTGTTTACAGCAGCAGGGCCCCACAGTTTGGTTTAGAAACAATTCAGACACAAGGCCATTCAAAGTATACAATTAATCAAGATTAGACATTAAAATAATAATAATAATAATAATAATAATAATAATAATAATAATAATAATAATAATAATAATAATAATAATACAAATAATAATACAAATAATAATAATAATAATAATAATAATAATAATAATAATAATAATAATAATAATAATAATAATAATAATAATAATAATAATAATAATAATAATAATAATAATAATAATGCAACTAAAACCCTCTTTCAGCCCCAGTACAGAGGGCGGACTGACTTTGACCTAAACTGTCACAGACACATTGATATATTTAGTGAGTTAAATTTAGAATAGAACACTCAGTCACTGCTGCTTTTAAGGAAGTGTACTGTACTATATCAGTATAGTACTGCTTTTTATGTTCGGTTTACAAGCTACACTCTAAAGTCAAGGTCGAATGGTTGAGACACTTTCAAAACAGTGTGCTCCGGTGGCGTAGTGGATACAGCGCGTACCATATCGGCTCCGGCCTTTGTTGCAGTGGTCGCGGGTTCAAATCCGACCAGTGGACCTTTACTGCAGGTCATCCCCCCCCACCCCTCTCTCTCTCTCTGTCTCCCCATTTCAACTCTGTACTGTCTAATAAAGCTTGAAAATGCCCAAAAAAATATATATATAAAAATAAAAAGACACTTTCAAAAAAAGGCCAGATTATTTGTTCCATGATTAATTATCGATAAAATAAAAAAAATAAAAAAAAAGGATTTGGTTTTTATTGTATGAGTGTGATTTTATTAATTATGGATCTTTCTTTTATTGACCGATGCCTTTAAAAGGTGCAGTGTGTAATATGACATCATCAAGAAAGTTCTACAAAGTTCTAGAATGCAACGCTCCCTGGGTAACCCCAACCCTTTCGAATAATAACAGAAGCTACAGTGGCCTTCAAGGACAAGAACAATTCTAAATTTTAAACACTGCACCTGATGACATTCCAACTATGACACTTCCAAAATGGCGTTGACAAGGCCTTGGTCGAAAATATGCAGAAATATGGACATATATGAGACCCTTTCTAAGGGAAAAATAAATAATTAAAAAAAAAAAATTATGCACTAAATTAAATGTACTTATGGATATTATAATTACTTTCTACAAAATCTGCTGGTAAATAAAACCCACAATTCTACACACTGCAGGTTTAATGCCTTTCTGTTTTGTTGATCTTTTAAAAAATGCCTTGCTTTCATTGCGGCGCTAAACACTTCAAATCTCTACTCTATTTAATTTTTTTCACAATATTGTCATGTATATGCTCATTGTATGTCTATTTTAATGTGAAGTTTGTAATGCATGTGATTTTATCATTGTAAAGCGATTGGAGCAGCTTTTCTTGTATGCAATGTGCTATACAAAAAGTGTTATGCTGCAATGTGTATTATTAATATAAATAGAGATATGATATGATTGTGTCTTTAACAAAGGGATTTACTTGTATTACTTGCTCCTCTATTTGTTTCCCTCCCGTGGCCCTGGGCAAGGCAAGGCAAGTTTATTTCAATAGCACAATTCAGACACAAGGCCATTCAAAGTGCTTTACAGGGGCAAGATTAAAAGACATAATACACATGAAAAAAGCTAATGAATAGAAATAAAACATTTAAAAGCGAATGAATAGAAATAGAGCATTTAATAAAATCTAAATTTCAGGTTCAATTGGAAACAGCAATGTCTTTAGACTTGACTTAAAAGAGCTGAGAGTTGCAGCAGACCTAAGGTTTTAAGGCCAGGACACACCGGCCCGATAATCGCCGTCGTAGAGTCGGGAGGGGGCGCGGACACAAATCTGTTTGGTGTGTGCCGTGAAATCGGTCGTCGTAGATGTCGTCGGGCTTCTTTTGAGCCCGACGTCATGTTCAATCGGCGGCGGGCAGTCTTTCAGTTGGAGCAATTTGATTTGTGGAGGGCTAGCGAATCAGTGAAGCCATTTTCGGGTAGTCGGACTGGTGTGTCCTGGCCTTTAGACCCGAATACTCTTTTCTAAGAAATGGGCCTTGAGGACACTGTCCATTTAAACTTTGAGACTGTTTTCACTTCAAGCGTGTCTATAGGTGATGCTGGTGTTCTCCTTCAAGCCTGATAGTCCAGGGAGGGCAGGCGTTATATCACCTGACACCCTCACACAAACTGCAACACAACCTACCTCAACTCTTTTTGTCTCATGAACATGTAGTTAATAACATATAAAAAGTCCTAAGGAATCGAGGTAGCAGAAAGTAATTTTATTTTATGTTTTTTAAGATTATTCTTTGGGCGTTTTAAAGCTTTATTTGATAGTACAGACAGACAGAGATGAAATGGGGCAAAGAGGGTAATGACGTGCAGAGAATGACCACGGGCCGGATTCTAACCCGAGGTCTGCTGTGAAGAGGACTGAGACTCTATAAATATGTTGGGATTGTGATCCACCATAAATTAAGCTTTAAGTCCCATGTCGATGCTGTGAGCAAGAAAGCACATCGGCGTATGTACTTTTATCGGAAGCTCCACAGTTTGAATGTTGACACTACTTTATTGAAAATGTTTAAAGGTGCAGTGTGTAATATGACATCATCAAGAAAGTTCTACAAAGTTCTAGAATGCAACGCTCCCTGGGTAACCCCAACCCTTTCGAATAATAGCAGAAGCTACAGTGGCCTTCAAGGACAAGAACAATTCTAAATTTTAAACAATGCACCTGATGACATTCCAACTATGACACTTTCAAGATGGCGGCACTAGGCCTTGGTCCAAAATATGCAGAAATATGGACATATATGAGACCTTTTCTAAGGGAAAAATGTATTTATGGATATTATAATTACTTTCTACAAAATCTGCTAGGAAATAAAACCCAAAATTCTACACACTGCAGGTTTAATTCTTGCTTTTATTGAATCTGTCCTTCTTACCCTTTGACACGGGTCACTTTCTGTGGAACAGCAAAAACTAGCTGCAGGCGATCGAAGTTTGCAGAAAGATTGCTGGCACTCAACTTGAATTAGTCTGTATTGTACTTTCACTCATTCCATTTTTTTCCAGCCATTCTACATCTCTGTGTATATCTTTGTGTGAGCCGTTGTATTATCTTATCTTATGTTTTTGCTGTTTCTTACTGCTGGCTATACAAATACTAATCAATTTGCCCCTCAGGGATAATAAAGATACCTTGAACCTTGAACCTAATGCATATTCAACTCATTTTCTAAGATCTTTCTTAACCATACAGATGTACAACGAAATATGTATTGTGTGAGAGCGAGTGAGTGAGCGCTGTCTATCTAACCACAGTGCTAAACTAACAACTATAGTCAATGCAATAGTGTTAATGTTAGTGTGACGCAAAGATTGTATGGTTCGAGTTAAGGCCTTAAAAGGTGCTATGAGGAACTTTATAATATTTCTGAAACAGACAAATTTTTCCTCTGATGATCATAAATGACATGTAACACAGCAAACAAGACCATCAGTGCAAAGAATGATATTTCTATATAGTTTTTCTACATAAGCGCTACACCACCAGCGACCCCAAAAGTAATTTTCTAAAAGGGTTTCTTAACCAAACCGGTGAAACAATTTTTTTTAATCGTGCGAGAGGAAGTTAAGTGCTGTCTATCTAACCACGGTGTTTAAATAGGAACAATAGCCTTTGCTTAGTGCTTACTGACTCAATTCGTAAATGTTTACAAATTTTAAGTATCTTTACCTTAGTTTTTATTCTATTTTATACTATTTTAACGTATCACTTGTTTATATATTGTGTTATATTGTATATATTACAGTCACTGTTCGTTCATTGTTTCTTGTCTAACTGTATGCACCTTATTCACCAAGACTAATTCCTTATTGGTGTAAAATCCTTTCTGATTCTGATCTGATTCTATGTTAATGTGAACATTTACCTGTGTGGGACGCAGCGTGTAGGAAGCCTCATGTTGCTCTCACACACTGTCCTGGGTTGTTTCTCTGCTGGAGGCGGAAGACGTCTGAACATCAGGGTCCGTGTGCTAAACACAGAGAGGGGCCGTTAGGATAAGAAGTTAAGATAAGCAAAATCATCTCCTGGTCTGCAGCCTGACCTTTTTTCTTATTTTTTTTTTTGGAACACAAACAGACAACTGAAAATGGTAAATGGTAAATGGATTTGACTTATATAGCGCTTTCTAGACGATTTTCTCAGCCCCAAAGAAGCGCTTTACATTTCTTACCACATTCACCCATTCATACAAACACTCATATACACCGATGGCAGAAAAAGTGAATGCAGCCTGACCTTTTGTATCATTCATTAGTGTTTAGTTGTAGCATTTATACATTCACTCACACACAGACACTGCAGACATACTGATCTACTGATAAGCACATCTCGTGGTTTCATTATAATGTTCGGGTACAGTCAGTCTATCAATCTCATTAGGGAACAACGCAAGACAAAGGAGGAACTAACGTGAGTTCTGTTATTAGCTAAAGAGAAACCCTATAGAGAACGGAGAAGCAAGGTATCATAATCAATCACTTGAATGTATATCGCAATAATGTTAAACTACTGGTGGTAATAAATTAAAGTAAGCCTCTTGTACTAGAAATTGTGCTCAGAAAAGGTACACACATTTTGAAACAGTAAAAGTTGCTTAAAGTTAGAGTAGGTATCGTGCAGAGATGAGCATTTATATATAGGACAGTGTTTTATGAATGTCGTAGCGTATTTTAAATACTTGTATATAACAGTCTGATCCATAGCGTTAATTCATACATCATCATCTTTATATGTGGGATATTTAAAATATTTTGGATAATATTTTTTTCTGAGGTTGGGCTTCATTAAACTCTTACTATGAGTAGCCATGCAAAATACATGATGGACATTTAGTTATATCTTGCATTAAAGATACATTAATTCTTCTTTTATTTAACTTTATCTCTATTCTCTATCTAGTATAGCTGTTGTTTTGTGTATAGTCTAATATATATTTGGTTATTTGGAATAGTTTGTTTGTGTTTATTCTTGCTTTCATCATATGTTAATTGTGACTATGCAAACACATTTTTCCTCTGGGGATGAATCGAGTATTGTATCTGCAATTCTGTCTCTGTTTGTAATCTCAGATTTTATTTATATATGTAAATAAATAAAACATATTTGAACAATACGCCAGCCAGCACCTCCATCTCTTTACATGCACATTTTTTAATTTAATTTAATTTAATTTAAATGTTTTATTTCTATTAATTCGTTTTTCTAATGTCTATTCTATACTTGATGTATTGTAATTCATGCCCCTGTAAAGCACAGGGGCATGAATTATTATAAGTGTAAATATTTAAATCCCCCGCATAGCTTGGAATTAAAGACAAAACATTCATTTACTCTCATACTGCGCATTTAGCTAGTTACATTGGTTTAAACTGTTTTTTTTCTGTAATGTCTTCGAGCACTGCGTAATTTTTAAGGTGGCATTTATTACCTTGGAAATAGAGATATATAGCTAGTACAACTCACAAAACGTTACCAACCCCACACTTATAACATTATATAGCGCTAAAAAAAAATTAGCTAGTTACATTGGTTTAAACTGTTTTATTTCTGTAATGTTTTCGAGCACTGCGTAATTTTTAAGGTGCCTTTTTATTACCTTGGAAATAGAGATATATAGCTAGTACAACTCACAACACGTTACCAAACCCAGACTTATAACATTATATAGCGCTAAAAAAAACAATAAAAAGAGAAAAATGTACCTTTTGTCGAACGAGTTACCTTTGTCGAGACGTTTACTCCATAGTTACCAGTGCGGTTGACCGTTAGCCGTTTTTTATTTATTTGGCGGAGCACTACGTAACCACCACAACAGTAAGCGCAGTACAGTCCTTTTAAAACTATTTTTCTTGATCATTGTTAGGTTTTCTTATTGTTATATTAAATAGCCTTCCATGACTTGAAAGGTATCGCCATAAGGAATGCTATTGAGGGAATAAATTGATGTGCTTCTTGGTTGTTCTTGGTCACTGATACACCCAGCCTCCTCCGTTGGTCAACAGCCAATCAAAAGGCCAAGATTCGCAGCATCACTTCCGGGTCTTTCGTAATAAGAGCATGGGGAAAATAATATGTTCAGCTTTGCAGTTAAAAGAATAAAAGCCGCAAAATATATGAACATTTGTCCCATGAGAAGATCATGATATGAATTTTAATTTACTCTTCTTGCTTCATCGTCCTGTTTCACTTTATTAGGGATAGATAGATAGATGGATAGATGGATAGATAGATAGATAGATAGATAGACAGACAGATTATAGCGTTAATGCTGCATGGCATTAAGGTGATCAGCCTGTGGCACTGTTTAAGTTGTTACGTAAGCCCAGGTTGCTTTGATAGCAGCCTTCAGCTCGTCTGTAATGATGAGTCTGGTGTGGTGTGTGTCTCATCTTCCTCTTGACAATGCCTCTCCACTCTTCATCTAGAGTCCGGAACTGATTTCCAAATGAAATGCAAAATCATCCCATGATTCAAATTTAAATTCAAATGTTTGGCGATTCACCTGTAAGTCTGCTTCTCACGCTACTGTACAAGGTCAGCAGAAGCACTTAAGACTAGTACACAAATCACTCGGTGAAAATATAATCATTTAAAAACAGCACCTAACTGTTGAAAAAAGCAAGATACAGCTTTCCAAAAGTATTGGAGCACTGGGCTGTACAATATCACAGCTGTAATCAAACCTAACTTTTTTTTATTCCCAGAGCAAAGTAGTCCCCAAAATAATCTGTACAGGACTGCAGCCATTACCCAAAATCACCACTTTCAGTTTTACCCTCACGGTTAATGTACAAAGTCCCCCTTGTGCAAAGAAAAAAACATCTTTAAATAAACACTGTCCTTGTTGACAAAAAATATATTAATCAGTAATGGCAACTAGCCTGCAGGACCTTGAATGTATTTATTTATTTAACCCTGATTCAGTCACCTATTACTCCTTTAAATGCAGCTTCTATTGTGTTGAATGTGGTCTGTTTGGATGTTATATAATGTAGTAATAGCAGACACACACACACACACACACACACACACACACACACACACACACACACACACACACACACACACACACACACACACACACACACACACACACACACACACACACACACACACACACACACACACACACACACACACACACACACACACACACACACACACACACACACACACACACACACACACACACGCACACACCACATGTCTGCCTTTTGAATAAAAACGGTAGACAATAATAAAGTATATAGTATTAACTAATTCAGGGACACATTTTTTTTTTTTTAAATGAAACATAACGGGTCATATCACACAAAAACATCAACAACGAATATATTTTACAGTTTTAATTTCAATTGCATTAAATACAAAAAGAGAAGTAATGATGTAAAGTTGTCAACATAAGACAACAACTGTGTCGAATTTCTGAGCTCCAACTATGGTTGCGTTCTGAACCGCATACTTTCTACTATATAGTATGTAGAAAAAAGATTTAGGATGTCCCGATTCTTGTGGCCAGATTTAGGATGGTTAGAAGTACCTGGATGTCCTACTTCATGCGGCCAAGATTGTTAGTGTTGAAAACTGCATCCTATTTGGGCGATTCTGACCCACAATCCAGTGCGCACGTGAAGTGACGTAACATCGACGAAGCCTCCATATGAAAACAAACGGGGATGCGACGGATATAAAAGCAAGAGGCGAGATCAAGGCGCAATGTTATGATGAAATAAGAGAGTAAAAGTATGTCCCAATAGTATGCCTACTGCATCCTAACTAGATTATTTTTATCGTCGGATGTAGTATGTAGAATAGAAAAAAGAAAGAGTATGCGATTCGGAACGCAACCTTCGAGTGTGTTTGTAGCATGATAAGATGGTCCTTTCAAGATTTCTTCTTTAAAAAACAAACAAAGAAAATATATAATAAAATAATATTTGGGACATCCTAAACATTTAGTAGGAAACGCGAGATACAACTTTTATATTTATTTATCTTTCCATGGCTGTGTTCGAACCGGCCTACTTGTACTAATTTTGACGTCAATTTGAGTATGTTGTGGTTGTGTAGGCAAGAAATGCCTGGATGAGTACTAACTTCCGGGAAGATTTTGTGTATGGATCGATAGGTTACTACTCCTACTCGACCGCCCCACAATGCATTGCGTCTTTTCCAACGACAAGGAAGTTTTTAAATTCTTTATTGCTTCAGTGTTGTAAACGGTCCGACGAACCTCGCATACACAATCGATCGTTAAGTAGACAGGTTGAAATATATACATGTTGAGTATGTAGGAGGGAGGACATTAGTAGGCCGTTGCGAACACAGCCAGTGTAAAATGTATCTTTTGATTGACACATCCAACCAACCAATCAGATTGCAGCATTTTGTCTACTACATCCCAGGAACCAATCAAAATGCAGCATCTCCTACTGCAGAGGTTGCTTCAGTTCAAATATTCCAGTTCCACCTTTCACCACTTTCCCCGTAACCATGCAGGCAGAGGGGGACATCAGCTCATCGTGGGACCCTGAAAAATGTCAAGAAAAAAAAATATATATATATATATATTACATACCATTTCATTTAGCGGACGATTTTTTGTCCAAAGTGACACCTTTAACCCATTGGTTTCTTATCCTTTAGCATTTAAATGTTTATAAGCCACGCCCATAATCATTGTAAATAAGGGTCAGCCCTCAATTGATCTCGCTAGTATAAATTGAAAAAAATATATATAAATAAAAAATAAATAAAAATTCTTCATGTCCATTATGCCATATTGTAAAAAAAAAATGTTTTAAATAAGAATGAAATCATAACCATAACCCAGCATAGTGGCCTGTTTGAGGAGCATTTAAACGTTTATAAGCCTGACCATAATAATTGTAAATGAGGGTCACCCCTTAATTGACCCCTTAATTAATCCTAAATTGATTGAGTATAAATAAAAGTAAAAAATAAAATAAAAAATAATCCTTCCCCCCTCCTCACCGAGCATAGTGGCCTGTTTGAGGAACTTGAAGCTTGTCTCGAAGGTCATCTGCTGCAGAGGGGAAGAGTTGGAGCGGATGGCGTGTCTGTTTAACGGTTTATAAACTCCTTCAAAACACATGTAGTCTGCAACCAGAGACAGGTGTCTGGGGTCCACCTCGATACCTAGAGAGAAATACAGACAGACAGACAGACAGACAGACAGACAGACAGACAGACAGACAGACAGACAGACAGACAGACAGACAGACACAAATGATTAGGTTATAGTATATACACCTTAAAGACCTACTTCCCCTGTGGAAATATGAAGGTGTCTTGAACTGTGAGATCCTATGTAATGTAGTATAAATGTGCAAAATGTTTAGAAATCGGTTCATCCTAGCCTGAGAAAAGGCAGAAAGAGTGTTTTATGGTCTCACTGTCTAACCCTACATTTTCCCATGCGTGACATCACACATGGGAAAATGTAGGGTTAGGATTAACAGGACAGCTGGGCCAAGGGAAGACTGAGGGAAGAAAAACCTCAATCATTATATTATAATAGCGATTTTATAATGATAGAACGCCGGTTCCTTATGGGTGAAGTATTCCTTTAATATCATTATTTTATTATTGATGGGAGGTAATAAATACATTTAATTATTCAGAATTTTACTTTATTTATCCGTAGTTATGTACTTACTTCAAGTTTTGATGAGAACATTTATTTTCTAAGACTTATTTTATGAACTAGTTGAATTTAACTTCGGATTATACTTTCTTTATGATTATACTTTCTAATATATTACCCCCATTATTACTAATTATTATTAATGAGTGAGAGTGAGTGAGTGAGTGAGTGAGTGAGTGAGTGAGTGAGTGAGTGAGTGAGTGAGTGAGTGTGTGTGTGAGAGTGAGTGAGTGAGTGAGTGAGTGAGTGAGTGAGTGAGTGAGTGAGTGAGTGAGTGAGTGAGTGAGTGTGTGTGTGAGAGTGAGTGAGTGAGTGAGTGAGTGAGTGAGTGAGTGAGTGAGTGAGTGTGTGTGTTTGTACCGTAGACAGCGAACACATCTTTGATCTCCTTCTCTATGACCTTCAGACCCACTTCAATCCCGTAGGTGGCGGCCATCGCATGAACCTCATTGGAGTACAGTCTGTTGATGTCCAAAATCTGTAGAAACAATATATATATTTTAACATCATTACACATTTAAAAAAGTCTAATTGCTTCAATATTCAATTAACATTTCTTGAGGAATTAACCACTAACAATACACTCTTGTTTTATGACTGCCTGGTATTTTTTTCTATGGTTGAACTCTGTGTTCTTTAAAGTGAACTAAAAGTTGTTTTGCAAGATGTGAACTTAGATGAGATACCATGAGAGAGTATTTGCATGGAAATGGGTGACAGGAATAGATTTGAATAGATACAAGTCTCTGAGTCAAATGTATGAAAAGAGTCAAGACTGAATCTGATATGTCCAACTGACTGGCCAACTAGGACTTTAAAAGTGTAGTGTGGAGTTGCACATATAAAATTCTCAAAAGTGTTATTTGTAGATTAAACCTGCAGTGTGTAGAATTTTGGGTTTTATTTCCTAGCAGATTTTGTAGAAAGTAATTATAATATCCAAAAGTACATTTAATTTAGTGCATAATAGCTGAATTTTTTTTTTTTAATTATTATTTTTTCCCTTAGAAGGGGTCTCATATATGTCCATATTTCTGCATATTTTGGACCAAGGATGCATACTAGTGCCGCCATCTTGAAAGTGTCATAGTTGGAATGTCATCAGGTGCATTGTTTAAAATTTTGAATTGTTCTTGTCCTTGAAGGCCACTGTAGCTTCTGTTATTATTCAAAAGGGTTGGGGTTACCCAGGGAGTGTTGCATTCTAGAACTTTGTAGAACTTTCTTGATGATGTCATATTACACACTGCACCTTTCAGTATCTTAAAATATTATTATGGAAATTTAATCGAACGTTCGCAAAAATCTCCTAAGTGTCTTGTACCATCCATTTATCTGTTACGTCTTCTGTGATATGTACAAATTTAGCCAAAATATTGTTATAGAAGACATTAAATCTACTTGTAATTTGAAATTTGGACTAATTTCTTATGTCATTTTATCACTGTTTCCCAGTGTTTGATGCAAAGGGACCCTGTGCCTGTGGATATATCCTGTAAAGCATTTTGAGCTGCATTTCTTGATTGAAAGGTGTAATAAAAATAAAGTTTATTAGTAGTATTTGCTCAAACTATGTTGACAATTCCAAATTAAAATATCTCGATTCACATTTTAGATAATTAAGACATGAGGTATTGTGTATGTCCTTTTCAGACTAGTTTAAAGCCACATTTAATCGAATCATCTATCACAAATGAAACTTATAAAGCAGAAACTCAGCTATCTTTTAAAATAAACATGGTACATTTCTCGATACCTAGTTTGATATTCTGCCCATGGCTTTTGAAAACCACAGTCTAGTTTCATGTAAGCTATATTCAAACCAGCCAGTGCCCACACACACACACTATCTCTCTCTCTCTCACAGACAGACACACAGACAGACAGACAGACAGACAGACAGACAGACAGACAGACAGATACACACACACTCACTCTCGGACTCTCACACACACTCTCTGACTGTCTCTCACACACACACACACACACACTCTCTCTATCACACTCACACACACACACACACTCAAAGACGCACACACTCTCTCTCTCACACACACTCACTCACACACACACACACCCACCCACACCCACACACACACACAGAGCCTACAGTACGTACGTCACTGTGCTTGAACATTTCGTGCATGTTGATTCCTTCCGTGTTTAGAACCGTCTCTTTCTCTCCCGTCTTCAGCGTGTTCTCGCCGAGCAGACAGCGAGTCAGCCCTTTGGTCTCCATGACAACAGCGTTTTGGGCCAACGTCGAAAGCACCGAAGTCAAGTCGAAATGCACCTTGTTCATTGGCAAGATCAGGTCAATCTATTAAACAGGGAGATAAAAGGTTGAAAAATGTACTTATGTGGTGTTTTTAAAAAGGTACAGTGTGTTATATTGGAGTATTTAGCGGCATCTAGTGGTGAAAAATCTAGTTTGCAGTGCTATATCCTATAGTATAAACAATGTCCTTAGAAACCTGTAAAGAGTAGAGTACGCCATGTTGGTTGGTTGTTTGTTATGTTTTGTGTCTTGTTTTTGTGTTCACTTTTTCACTTGTGTGTTCTTTAAAAAAAAAAAAAATGTGATATGCTAACTATTCAGTAAAAATTAAAGTAAAAAATAAATTAAAATAAAAAAATAGATAAAAACATATATATATATAAAAAATAAGTAAAACATAAAGTAAAAAAATAAATATATAAAAATGTGTAAAAAAAAATTAAAATATCTGCTTTTGTCCACACCCACAGCTATATCATTTCCATAATTACATAGCTGTAGTTCTGGATGGCCGGGTTGGACTCTAGAACAGCGTTAACTCTCATCTGATCCCTTCATCTCCTTTTCCTCTTTTATTTTTATAAATCTGCTATAAATCGTTTGTTCTTTCTTGAAAATGTTTGTTCTATCTGCACTACATTAACATTTGTAAGTTGATCTGACTGTGTGCATTTGTGATATGCTAAAAACTCAATAAAATAAATAAAAAATTAGTATAAAATAAAAATTAAAATAAATTAAAATAAAAAATAAATAAATAGAAAATAGAAAAAATAAGAAAAAAAATATATCAAAAAAACTAGTTAAAAATAAATATATATATATATACATATTAAAAAAAAAAAAAAAAGTGTAAGTAGGTAAAAAATAATTTAAAATAAACCCACCTCACACCAGAGCTCCTGCTCCATGTCATAGCGGTAGTCCTGGATGGCCGGGTTTGACTCTAGAACAGTGTTAACTCTCATCTGATCCCCTGACTCTCCCTCTCCTGTCTTCTGCCGTTTGCTCTTCTTCTGTGGTGTGACTGCGGTAGATTCAGGAGGCTGGGAGTCCTCCAGAGGGGTTTCTGAAGCTTTCTCCACCTCCGTCTCCTCATCCCCCTGTTCCTCTTTATCCTCTCCATCCTCCCCGCCATCCTCCTCACTCTCATAGTCCACCTACAAGGCAAGGCAAGTTTATGTCTATAGCATATCTAATTCAGACACAAGGCCATTCAAAGTGCTTTACAGGGGGCATGAAATACATCAAGATAAAAATACATCAAGTATAGAATAGACATTAGGAAAGTGAATGAAAAATATGAATGGAAATAAATCATTTAAATAGAAGAAATAAAATAAAAAGGGGAATACAGTGTTTAGAATGGATATGGATATTATAATAGTGGAATTTTTTAAGTATTTTATTATTATTATTATTATTATATACAAGGGGAATACAGTGTTTAGAAGGGTTATGGATATTATAATAGACAATAGTGGAAGACTTAAAGTATTAATAACTAGGCTCCAAGTTAAAAATCACTTCCAGACTGTTAAAAAATAATAATTATACATGAAAGTAAATATGATTTGAGTGGAATTTGTAAGATTTCCTTTACTCTCATAGTCCACCTACAAGGCAAGGCAAGGCAAGTTTATTTATATAGCACAATTCAGACACAAGGCCATTCAAAGTGTTTTACAGGGGCAAGATTAAAAGACATAAAACACATTAGAAGACATTTAAAAGTGAATGAATACAAGTAGAACATTTAAATTAAATTAAAAGTACAGGTTAAAATGGAAACAGAAAAGTCTTCAGACTCGATTTAAAAGAACTGAGGGTTGCAGCAGACCTCAAGTTACAAGGAGAATACAGAGTGTAGAATGGATCTGGATATTATAATAGACAATAGTTGAAGATTTTAAGTATTAATCAATGGGCCGTGTATTTTTTTTCAGGGTATCTACACATTTTCAATTTAAAATTTACAGATTTTTTTAAATATCAAGTCACACCTAATTTTCAATTCATGCTTGAGGCGAATGATTCTCCAGCCATAATACCTTTTTTTAATAGAGCGCTTTTCAAAAAACATGCTACAAAGTGCTTTACATTCATTTAAAAGGGGAAAATCGGCAGTAAAAAGTGTATGTGATAAAAAAAAAAGGTAAGATGATAATTAAAAATAAAAAGTCTAGAATGATAGAGTTTTTAAATGTCCTTACCTCCTCCTCTTGTTTGTCTTTCCTCTTTGCGTCTGAAGCGTCTGCGTCTCCTTCGTTCCCCAGATCGTCAACTATCTCTCTCTCCTCCTCTCCGTCCGCCTCGTCCTACACACAACACAACACACTTTACATGTCTGCTTTCATTTCACAGTTTTATCCCTAGTCCTAGTCATAATAGAATAAGATGAGAAAAACTTTATTGTGTCACAAGTTACAGAAATTCATCTTTGACAGGGCAGGCTTGGATGACATAAAAAAAAATAAACTTACGGCAAAAACGTTGACAATACAAACAGTTAGAAAATGCAGAACAGTGCAAAGAGAAGTCAGAATGAAGTTGGATATGTTGCTATGTGGATCAGGTATAAAGGATTTGTTTAAATGTGCGAAAAAAGCCTTTGTAACTAAGACCTGATGATAGTAAATGAACAGAAACAAACTGCCATGGAGGGCAATGTGACAAAATATCATCAAGATTTTTTTAATTTTTTTTTTTATGTTATGTTTTCAAAAAAACAAAGAAACGTTCAGATATACAAGTGACAACTAATCCCATGAGATGTTATGGACTACAGATGTAATTTAGCAAATAACTAACTCTGGTGATACTGTGTTAAACGCTGCCCCTTTAAAAGTAAACAATAAATAAACAATTTTTTTTTTTTTTTTTTTCAAATATATTTTTTGGGCATTTTTATGCTTTATTGATATTGCAGAGAGACAGAGGTGAAATGGGGCAGAGAGGGGAGTGACATGCAGAGAACGACCGCGGGCGGGAATCGAACCCGGGTCTGCTGCTGGGCCTGGCCCGGGAGGGGGACGCCTTACCGACTGAGCTAAAGGCGCCCCCAAACAAAATAAATTCTAAAAGTGAACAGACCCCTCCTGTGGCCGCTGCCCCGTCTCCATCTTGGTCCTTGTCTCTCATGGTTGCCTTCCTGGTCTCCACGGCGATAGAAGCCAACTTGGCGCTGCGCTTTTTAATGGCCTCCAGGAAGAGACGGAAAAACCTGCAAGGACACAATACAGAACATTTAAATAAAACTC
>NC_137214.1:29823884-29854431 GCF_949987685.1 Ammodytes marinus | reverse complement strand
AAACCCCCCCAAAAATTTAAATAAACAAAATTAAATATTAGATAGATGGATAGATGGATAGATAGATAGATAGATAGATAGATAGATAGATGATAGATAGATAGATAGATAGATAGATAGATAGATAGATAGATAGATAGATAGATAGATAGATAGATAGATAGATAGATAGATAGATAGATAGATTAAAGGTTTGTGTTACCTCTGCAAGTATCCAGATCTTGAGGTTTTCACAGCTGTGTCGACCAGACCCTCTCTGCCAGCCATACAATGGAAGAAAAACTCCTGGAAGACACAACGGAGAAAGAGAAGAAATGTAGCACCTACCTAGTAACAAGACTCTTCATTCAAGCCTCTGTAAACCTGGTCTAAAACAGTAAAATCACTATATGATATCAACGTTGGGAGTCAATTTCCCCCCCTAGAAAATACATATTCATAAATATAAAAAAAAAAAACGCTTTTTTACAGTTTAGACTGTTTGACAGGACTGTGTGGACGTGGCCATACCAACCAGACTCCATGGCAACAGTCATCATTTTTTATGGAATGTTGGGACAGATTTTTGTTTGGTTCAAAATTCTTATTGTGTCATAAGAACCCGAGCATAGTCCTCATCTAAACCGAACTTCCATAAAGTTTATCAAACTTAAACCTGCAGTGTGTAGAATTTGGGGTTTTATTTCCTAGCAGATTTTGTAGAAAGTAATTATAATATCCATAAGTACATTTAATTTAGTGCATAATAGCTGAATTTTTTTTTTTTTTTTTTTTTTTCCCTTAGAAAGGGTCTCATATATGTCCATATTTCTGCATATTTTGGACCAAGGCCTTGTTCCGCCATCTTGAAAGTGTCATAGTTGGAATGTCATCAGGTGCATTGTTTAAAATTTAGAATTGTTCTTGTCCTTGAGGGCCACTGTAGCTTCTGTTATTATTCGAAAGGGGTGGAGTTACCCAGGGAGCGTTGCATTCTAGAACTTTGTAGAACTTTCTTGATGATGTCATATTACACACTGCACCTTTAAATGGCAATATCTTTAATTAGGATTGATAAATATGCCTATAACTCTTTTCAGATGCTTTACTATCATGCAACTAACTCCCCAAATTACATAGTTACAAGGATTTTGGAATACAAGAGAGAGTGCTTTGCCATCACTATCTCACACACACGCGCACGCAAACACACACACACGCGCACACACAGACAGAGCAGTCTAAATGTACCTGTGGCTTGATGCCTGTGAGGAACCTCCCTGAGATGAACCCTCCGGCCCTGGGAGCCGGGTCGTACGGTTGGAAACACGGCAGAGATTTACCGGTCGGCATCAGAGGAGGTCTGCGGCCCTCCAACTCTATCTGACCCAGCAGACAGGAGATCTGAAACACACACACACACACACACACACACACACACACACACACACACACACACACACACACACACACACACACACACACACACACACACACACACACACACACACACACACACACACACACACACACACACACACACACACACACACACACACACACACACACACACACACACAAATCAAAATCAGTTTTTATTTGTATAGTCCAAAACTGTATCACAAAAAGACATCACATTCCAGACAGTGTGAGTGTGTGAGTGAGTGAGTGAGTGAGTGAGTGAGTGAGTGAGTGAGTGAGTGAGTGAGTGAGTGAGTGAGTGAGTGAGTGAGTGAGTGTGTGCGTGTTTGCGTTGTCTGTGTGAGAGTGAGTGAGTGAGTGAGTGAGTGAGTGAGTGAGTGAGTGAGTGAGTGAGTGAGTGAGTGAGTGAGTGAGTGAGTGAGTGCGTGTGTGCGTGCGTGTGTGCGTGTGAGTGTGCGTGTGTGAGTGTGCGTGTTACCTGCATGGTGTTAACAGTGGATCCTTTAGCTCCTGATTGGACCATCAGTTGGAGGTTGTTATCTGGGAAAGAAGTGTGGAGTCCGATGGGCATGCAGACCTAGGAACAAACAACAACAACATCTTTAAACCCAAAATATTTTATTTAGTTTTCAGTATTACAAAGTGCAAAGTTGTGTGTGTCTGTCTGTCTGTGTGTCTGTCTGTCTGTCTGTCTCTGTCTGTCTGTCTGTGTGTATTAGTGTCACCGTTACCTTGTTGATATCATTGTTGACCTGGTTGGCGACCTCTTTGAACTTGTGTGTGCTGAAGTGTGTGTGTGTGTCTGTCTGTCTGTCTGTTTGTGTGTGTGTCTGTGTGTGTGTGTGTGTGTGTCTGTGTCTGTCTGTCTGTCTGTCTGTCTGTCCGTCTGTCTGTCTGTCTGTTACCTTGTTGATGTCGTTGTTGACCTGGTTGGCCACCTCTTTGAACTTGTGTGTGCTGAAGTGTGTGTGTGTGTGTGTCTTTCTGTCTGTCTGTCTGTCTGTCTGTGAGTGAGTGAGTGAGTGAGTGAGTGAGTGTCTGTCTGTCTGTCTGTCTGTCTGTCTGTCTGTGAGTGAGTGAGTGAGTGAGTGAGTGAGTGAGTGAGTGAGTGAGTGAGTGAGTGAGTGAGTGAGTGAGTGAGTGAGTGAGTGAGTGAGTGAGTGAGTGAGTGAGTGAGTGAGTCTGTTACCTTGTTGATGTCGTTGTTGACCTGGTTGGCGACCTCTTTGAACTTGTGGTCGGCCATGCTGAAGTCCTTCTGGTCGGGCTCCAGGTGAGCGTCCTGCCAGCGACTCACTGCCTCACAATGCTCCACGTTAGAGGGGAGGTTGAAGGCTGCTTGGAGGGCCTTTAATATGGAGACAGAAAATACACATGTTCCTTTACTACTAGATATAATTCTATTCTCCTGCCTTTTTATGAAGAGAAGTAGAGTGATTTAAGGCAAGACACTGTTAGAGGGAAGGTTGAAGGCTGCCTGAAGCGCCTTTAATATGGAGACAGAAAATACACATGATACTTTACTACTAGATAAAAACAGTAACATCCATTTCTACCAAAACATAAGGAAGGTTTTTTTTTTTTTTTTTTTTTAACCTTTATTTATACAGGTAAATCCCATTGAGACCGAAGACTCTTTTTCAAGGGAGACCTGTTTTCCTTTCCCACGTTACCATTCACACACACACACATTCATACACCGATAGCAGGCTAACTATCGACATTCACACGAGGCAAGGTGGGTGAAGTGTCTTGCCCAAGGACACAACAACCATGACACAGGTGGCAGGGCGGGGATCGAACCTCCAACCCTTTGATCATCGGCCGACCCGCTCTACCAACTGAGCCACAGGTTGAAGGCTGCCTGGAGGGCCTTTAACATGGAGGAGAAAATACATGTTATTTAAGTTAAAGGTGCTATAAGGAACTTTTACAGTCTTATTTTTCCTCAGATGATCATAAATTACATGTAACAGCAAACAGTGAAGAGAGCTTTTTTTCTTAATGCCTTTGTCATGGGTACGCTCACCCAGTAACAACAGCTGGCGTAGTACAAAACACACTACCGCTTCTGCCCAAAGCAAGAGTTAACAAAAACTGAAAGTTCCTCTGAGCACCTTTAAGTTAAGCTAAGTTATTTTTATTGTCAATTAAACCTTCCGATAACTCCTCCTACATTTACTCATAGATAAAAACACTAAGATGAATTTCTACCAAAACATAAGGAAGGTTGAAAGCTGCCTGAAGAGCCTTTAACATGGAGGAGAAAATACATGTTAGTTTACTACTGGATATAATTCTATTCTCCTGCCTTTTAGTAAGAGATATTGTTAATATTCTGAAGTAGTTTAATATAACAACATCTTCCCTGAAAACTTTCAATACTAAAACCCCTTTTCTAACAAAACATATTTCAATTGAGCAGTCTATAGATTTAGGTTGCGTTCTGAATTGCATACTCTTTCTTTTTTCTATTCTACATACTACATCCAACGATAAAAATAATCTAGTTAGGATGCAGTAGGCATACTTTTGGGACATACTTTACTCTCTTATTTCATCATAACATTGCGCCTTGATCTTGCCTCCTGCTTTTATATCCGTCGCATCCCCGTTTGTTTTCATATGGAGGCTTCGTCGATGTGACGTCACTTCACGTGCGCACTGGATTGTGGGTCAGAATCGCCCAAATAGGATGCAGTTTTCAACACTAACAATCTTGGCCGCATGAAGTAGGACATCCGGGTACTTCTAACCATCCT
The DNA here is from genome assembly GCF_949987685.1 of Ammodytes marinus. Taxonomy (NCBI): domain Eukaryota; kingdom Metazoa; phylum Chordata; class Actinopteri; order Uranoscopiformes; family Ammodytidae; genus Ammodytes; species Ammodytes marinus. The sequence goes on along the minus strand of NC_137214.1, from coordinate 29,850,268 downwards.
AAATCTTTTTTCTACATACTATATAGTAGAAAGTATGCGATTCGGAACACAACCATAGTGAGAAACCTACAGAGAACTATCAATTTCTTAAATATATGTGACTCTGGCGCCACCTGATGGCAATATGGTTTAGGCCAGACACTGTAGGCGAATGGGGTAAAATGTAAAAGGTCTTAAAAATGCATTTTCTGCATGTTTATCAGGACAAAATGTATCATAAATAAGACAATTAACAACACATGAACAATTTCTTCAGTTATAACCTTCAGAATAGTGCTAAGAATGATTATGGGAAGCAAAGTGCTACCATGTTTTTCAAGTTGTGTGTAGTAACATATTTATCCCCAGTAGTCATGGTGTTGGACTGTGGGGCCCATGAACTACAATCACTGTGGCAGACATTTTGGCCAGAGGCATCCACTGAGGAGGAAGCACTGAATTTGACAAGACTGCAATGATTCTAACATATTTCTCTACAGTAGATTTGTGTTTTAAAAGCGATTTCCCTGTGTGTACCAGTTTGAATAGAAGTTTAAAAGATGCTCGGTGTTCAAAATTAAAATAATAATGAAAAAAAAAAGCTATTGTAAAATAATTGTAGGAAAAAATAATAAAAAACTTATTTAAAAAAGATGCTCTAGTCTACAAGTTGATTCAGGACCTTTAAATGTCTTCAATGTTAGATTGTATATCAATAATAAAAAATAAAAAAACTATCGAGACGGATCATTCTGTCTGTTCACTCACTTTGGTTCCAATCTTCAGAGATTCTTGAATGATTTTTTTCCTCTTCTTGTTGGCGCCCGGTTGCACCAAGATGTCTTCCACACCTGGACACAGACATGAAGAAAGGTTTAAAACATTATACTCCTCTTCTACCTAGTTTAACTCACACACACATAAACCAAATATGCGAAAAAACCAGGCAACAAATCTAGGACCCTATGATTTCAGTTATTACGAAAATGAGGACAGAATCATGGAGTTGGGCAATAGAATCGGAAATGTACTATTAAACAGGGAATGCCATGATTTGGGTGAAATTCTGTTTTAGGAAATACCACCATTACTGCTACATGCTCGGTGGATTAAAGACGAGAATTTGTTCATTTTTAGCATTTTATTCGTTCATATTAATCAGACACTCAGTAAAACGAAAAGTAAAAAACAGAAAAAGCTGATTTTTTTTTTTTTTTTTTTTTCTTATCATTATTATTAGTATTATTAGTATAGGATTGTTTTTCTTGCTTTTGTTGTTTTTTGATTGTGTGTTGTATATGTGCCTGCATGGCCTATGTAATGTTGGTGCAAGGAAGGGTTACATGAACATTATGTGATAAGTGTATTCATCAATGTATACCCATCCCAAATAAAAAGATGTTGAGAAAAAAAAAAAAAAAAAAAAATGAATTTGGGAAAAAAATTTAACAGAAATTTGAACAGAAAAGGAATATGGGGAAAAAAAACAAACAGATTTCATAGTGCCCAACAGATGCTTTTCGGCTTGTTCCTTTCATTTCCTTTGACTTCTCCTTACCCAGAGTGAAGCGGGTTGAAGACGAGAATTTCTATAAGGCTAACATCAACTAAACTTTCCATAATTATTCTTAGCACTATTCTGAAGGTTATCATAGAACGATTTGTAAAGACGAGATTGTGTTCATTTTATTTCGTTCACACTCATTCTGATGATAAACTGAGTGTTAAAAATTAAAAACAGAATCCGGAATCAGAATGTGTGAGGTTTGCCGCAGTTTTGTTGTTTTTGTTTTAAGGCCAGGACACACCGGCCCGATAATCGCCGTCGTAGAGACGGGAGGGGGCGGGGACACGAATCTGTTTGGTGTGTGCCGTGAAATCGGTCGTCGTAGAGACATTACGTCCCGCTTATTTTCTTAATCATTTTGTCTTAGTTATTTATTTCACTTCTGTTTATGTGAAGGAGGGGGGGAGGGGGGTGTATGTTTTGTATGTGTTTACTTATTCTGTTTTTTTTGTCTGTATGTAAAGAAAATGCAAAATCATTCAAATAAAAGATTAAAAAAAACGGAATCCATAAACTGAAAACAGCAGAATTTGGGGAAAAATAAAATAAAAAGATTTCATAGGGCCTAACAAATAGCTTTCAGCATATGTGTTTCGTTTCCTTTAGGCAAGGCAAGGCAAGTTTATTTCTATAGCACAATTCAGACACAAGGCCATTGAAAGTGCTCTACAGGGCAGTGTTAATTTTGGCAGCAAATTCTGATTTAGTCTTAGTCTTAGTCTTTTGAATATCACACCATTTAGTCTTAGTCCTATTCTAGTCATCTAAAATATTTTAGTCTTAGTCTAGTCTACTAAATATAAGCAGATTTTAGTTTGACTAAATCTACAGCGGACTTCGTCGACTAAGTGTTTTTCTTCATTGAATGGTATTAAGGTTTGAATATGCAATACAGACACATATTTAATGGTTGTAATACAAAACATGTATTCTATTTCATTAGTAATAATCTCACATAAAATCAGTGTACCTGACTGGATAGGGGGAGGGGGGGCTTTAAGAGCCTGTGCCCGGGGGTCCTTAAGAGCCTGTGCCCCGGGGGTCCATTATCTCATGATCTGTCTATGAACCAACTGGATTCCACAATCTTTTTTCTTTTTGCGGGGAGCATGCACAAGCATCATTTATAAAAAATTAAAAAATAAAGAAAATATTTTAAAAAAGTGGGGGGCCCCACACTAGGTCTTGAAACGGGCCCCGAGATCGTTAAGGCCGCCCCTGGGCAGCAGCAGCAGCACGCAGTTGAGGTGCTGATAAATTTGAGCAACTGCGCCTTCCTTTAAGCAACACTGCTGCCGCTGTGTGTGTTTGGACTTCTTTTGCATCAAAGCCTTTAAGATAATACAATTAGAGGTTTTAATTGAACACTGTCCATGCGTCGGAGTTGATTGTAACTTAAAAACAGAAACTAACGGACGGAGGCGGCAGTTTCACATGGCTCTGTGTATTCAAGCTCGAGACAGAGCCTACTACAAACAGATCGCGGAACTTAGCCGTTCCCCTAGACATCGTTAACGGGCAGGATATCCCTGACTATCATTTTTGTCCATCAAACCCAGAGTTTTTCAGCACAGCGGCTCACTCCACCCGCTCACACCTGCGCGGTCTCCCGTCGATTTTCACCGACACAGGGTTGAATTCGCTGCTTTGCACTGATTGGATTTCTTCCCAACTTGTCCCACAAAAAGAGTAGTTCTGATTGGATCTCTTCTCCATTCGTCCCGCCCTAACAGTTTCGTCTAGTTCCTATTCGTAGACTATAGTGTCAGTTAAATTAGTCTCAGTCTTCGTCATCACATCTGCCTTTTTATTTAGTTTTTATTTAGTTTACGTCCGTGAAAAAGGTTCGTAGACGAATATTTTTCGTCATAGTCTTAGTCTACGAAATTAACACTGCTACAGGGGCAAGATTAAAATACATCAAGTATAAAATGTATCTACTCCTTACCCAGAGTGAAGCCTCTGTATAGCTGTAGATAAGCAGTGAAGAGTCTGGCCAGACAGCTGAGCAGTTTCCCGCTGGTTTGTCCTCCGTACAGCTCGTAGCAGCAGTGAACCAAACCGTACGCTGACGAGCCGTAGTGGGCTTTATCCAGAACGCCCACCAACAACTCTCCCTCACGAATCACAACCTGGGGAATATATACACAAGGGTTAATGGTGGCAGTGTTTTTAGATTATGTTTGTGTGTGTGTGTGCGTGTGTGTGTGTGTGTGTCCTGGGGGAAATATACACACGGGTTAATGGTGGCAGAAGTTTTTGATTGGTGTATGAGTGTGTGTGTGTGTAGTAAGAAATTTAAAGCGCTTTGGGGCTGAGAAAATCGGCTAAAAGCGCTATATAAGACATGTCCATTTTTCCATTTTTTTTATCCTTCGGTTATGAAGTTGTATCGTTGTTGATTTGAGATTACATTTGAAAATGTGTGTGTGTGTGTGTGTGTGTGTGTGTGTGTGTGTGTGTGTGTGTGTGTGTGTGTGTGTGTGTGTGTGTGTGTGTGTGTGTGTGTGTGTGTGTGTGAGTGAGTGAGTGTGTGTGTGTGTGAGTGAGTGAGTGTGTGAGTGAGTGAGTGAGTGTATGAGTGAGTGTATGAGTGTCAACAGACAAGTAGAGGCAGTGTAAATGTTGGCGGCATTTTTTAAATTAGCTGTAGATTTGCGTTTGTGTGAGTCCCTGTATGAGTGAGTGCATGCCGGCTAGTGTGTGCGACCTTGTGTGTGTGTGTGTGCGTCCTTGTGTGTGTGTGTCTGTCTGTCTGTCTGTCTGTGTCTGTCTGTGTGTGTGTGTATTTACATGCGAGTCACACATGCTGTCCGGCTTGTAGCCCGGAGTGGATCGAGGAGGGACTTGGATCCAGGCTTTGCTCGGGATCTTTGACCTGCCGATCAGGTTCAGAGGAACGGCCTTCTCAGGGATCACATTCAGCAGCAGCGTGGACACAACCTGCAAGATAACACACACTATTAATTACACTATAGTACATTGTAGGGTTTTTATTTTAAGGCGAGACAATGCAGGTACATTTTAAGATTTTTGGGTATTTTGCCTCAATAACATGTCTTCTTTCATACTAGTATAAATCAAAAGGTTGAAAAAGAACATTCAGGTGTTTATTTGACTAAACCTTGTCTGTTTGCTGTCTGTATATTTCTCCTATACGACCATCTTTAACGGACATTATCCCAACATTAGTTTTTTTTTCAATACTCTGAACCAGAAATCTCAACTTCTAAAACACTTACATCAACTAAACTTTTTATAATCATTCTTCATTCTAAGACTATTCTGAACGTTATTACAGAAGGATTTTTGTTCTTCCTAAAAAAATCCTTTTCTTCTTAATAATAATTGTTAAGACCTGTTCATAGTAAATTTATACAAATCAAAAAAGGCTGTATCCAAAATCTGTTCTGTAAAAACTTTGGAAACTAATATCTTGTAAAAAAAAATATATTATTTTATTTTTGTGGTTTTTAAAAGAAATGCAAATGTACACATAGTTAGTTTGATATCGCCAAATTTGCATATTTAGTCGACCATTTCTGATTTTTTTTTTTTTTAATGTAAATAATCACCTTAAAACAGGTCTAAAAACCCAAGAATATACCCTGAAACATGGCCTAAACTGTCCTTTGAATTACCTTGTCTGTCTGTTTATGTTTGTTGAGTTCTACGTATGTTTTGCAACTTGATAGAAAAATAAAGAGTTTACATGTTGTCTTTGTTTTAAACTACCTGGTTCAATTCCCTTCTATGTCTTGCACATGTGAAGTTATCGACAATTAAGCTGACTTGAACTTGATAAAACCCCTCTCAAAGCCCACTAAACATGGGCTAAAAAAGGCCCTTTAAAAGTACCTGTTTCCCGGTCCATAGTGTCTGTGGTTTGATGATGGCAGGCGGCAGCAGTTTGATGCGTCCGGGCTTGTCAGTGAGTCCTCTGTAGACCAACTCTATGTACTGCACTCTGGTGAAGAAACAGCCTCGTATGGTCATCCTGGTGCCTGAGACCATGTGGTCCTGGATCAACCCCGCTAAGGGCTTACCGTCCTGGGGAGAGACAGAAAAAAATGCAGAATATATTATATACAAGGTTTCTGCAAGTTTCAACAGACCAAAAACATGTAGTAACATATTATATAGACAAGTTACATGTCTGCAAGTTACAACAAATTACATTTCCAATATTGTGAAGACGAGACTTGATATTTTTGTATGTGGTTAAATATCAGCATAGGACAAAACATACAGGTAGGAATATCATGGAAAAGTTACTTAAAAACTTTTTTTTAATCGACAAGACCGATCAAGTTTAGTGTGGCAAACTGTGTTCTAGAAAAATCTTCCATATGCGGTGTGTGTGTGTGTGTGTGTGTGTGTGTGTGTGTGTGTGTGTGTGTGTGTGTGTCCGCGCGCGCGCGTGTGTGTGTGTGTGTGTGTATATAAACCCACTTTAGGGACTAGGTACTGTTGGTCAGTGCTGACTAGCGTGTAAGCCTCCGCTCTGCTCAGCTCGTTCTGAGGGAAGTGTGCGTTCATCTCATCTCCGTCAAAGTCAGCGTTGTACGCCTTGCAGTTTGCATAGTGGAGCCTCAGTACCTGGAAACACATATTTAAATCAAGTACACATTGTTATATATTGTATGTTTATCTACACTTTGCTTCTATAATCAAGTAGAATTAATAAAAAATAGACACTTTGTTTTTCATTTTTTATACTCAAAGATGAAGAATTTATACATCCGAATTAACATTAAATCACGAAGACAAATTGTAATACACCTTTTCAATTGAACTTACAAAAATCTACTGACAAGGAAAAAAAGTAATAGAAAAAATAAGGGGAAAAAAGACATGACGTCAGATCAGAACATAAATAAACTAAATAAACAAAAAAAAATAAAAAATACATAAAACAAATCAAATAAAATGGGAAGCATGTATGAAAAATTATGCACATTGAATAAATTCTACATTCATCTAAAGGAACTGGTCAGATATTCACTCAGATAGTTGTAGAATAGATTAGATGAGTGCGTACCTTTTCCCCCGGTAGGATGCGGGCGCTGTGGGCCTGTATAGACGGCCTGTGGAGGGTCGGCTGTCTGTTCAGTAACAAAACGTCTCCGTTCTTTATGTGGCGATTCACCTGAGAGGAGAGGAGAAGAGAGGAGAGGAGAGGAGAGGAGAGGAGAGGAGAGGAGAGGAGAGAGAAGCGGTGTGTCAGTTATATTCAATTCAAAAAGTTTAACTTTTTTTTTAGATTCTTTTTTGGCATTTTCAAGCTGTATTAGACAGTACAGAGTTGAAATGGGGAGACAGAAAGAGAGAGAGAGAGGGGGGATGACCTGCAGTAAAGGTCCACAGGTCGGATTTGAACTCTTCTATATATATTTAGCATGAGCGCCAACTTAATCATAGCAGTTGTTTACATAGAATAGTTGTGTATTAAAAACCCGGACAACTAGAAATAACGTGTTGAGTTTTCAATTAATAAAATATTCGATAGTCACATCCTTTTATGTCTGTGAATTAGTATGTGACTTAATATATTGCTATCTGCTTCTGCTAAAACTGTATGCTAAAGATAAAATACATTGTTGCTCGCTAAGATTTTCTGATGTATTGAAAAGCCTGGCTACCCAAATATTGGATAGTACTCAAGTACTCAATACTCAATGGTTAAAATGTCTAATGAGTGTGAATGACTTACTATCTTCATGGGCATCTTGTGTGGTCCGTCACATGGCGTCAGTAGTTGCTTAGCGATGGCCTCTCTCTGTGTGGGGTTGCTAGGCGACAGGATGGTCTTCCTCCCGTCTTCGCTGATCACCATGGCAGCGCCCGGGTGGATGTTAGGACCGTTGATCACCGCCTGACGCAGCTCACGCACGTTCCAGGGAGTCACCGGCTGAGGGTAGGTCAGCTTGGTGGCAAATACCTGAATGAAATGATAATATTAATCCCAATGTTAAAGATATAGTGTGTAACTTCTGTCACCCTACATGAGTCACGGGCTGAGGGTAGGTCAGCTTGGTGGCAAACACCTAAACAAGTAAGATTCAAGATTGTTTTATTTGTCATAATGTAGTTTTCAGTTTAGCTTATTTATTTCAATCACATATATACACAAAATACCTTAATTTATACATTAACATTGCTTGTACAACAATTACAGCAGCAGTCATACGCAATGATTTTGCATTGGGAGAGACAGACAGACTACAGGGTGTGTTTTATTCTTGTTCAAATGTAGAGGTCTGGTTATCCATGTTGATATAATTAAGGGCTGTCCCAAATACTATTTTACAGGCTTCGAATACTTATATCAAAAAAATAAATTAAAAACTATAATTTTAACCTCAATGTTAAAGATAAAGTGTGCAACTTCTGGCGCCCTACGTGAGGAATTCTGAGTAAATCAAAAACACTGTCAGCGCATCTACACAAGGTAAGATTTTTCTGAGCTCCTGCAACAGTGTCGGGGGGGGGCGACACTAGTTTGTAAACGCTGCCATACTGAGAAATACAGAGAGAGTTTTGTGGAGCTGATAATAGGCTTGATCAACTTTGTGTCAACTCATTTGGAGATGGCTTGAATGTAACCGACATCCATTCATATGAAAAAGTAAAGAATACGTGGATACACTGCACCAATCAATGATGAACAAAAAAATAAAAAAATAATCTTCCGTATACTGAATTGATTACCTAACAAATGAATAGTGGAATATTCTAATTATTCCGAATACTATTAAGTGTGTGATAATAAACCCTGGTGTTACGTACCATGGGTATTCCTATCTCGTTGGTGCCGATGTACATGTCCGGACAGATGACAGAGCGAGCAGCGAAGTCCACTCTCTTCCCCATCATGTGTTTACGGAACAATCCGTCTTTCTTCTCCAAGATCTGGGAAGGGGAAGCAGAGAGGGACAAAATTAATATACAGTACGTCAGGTTTATTTAATATGTTATACCATGTTGCAGTCCCATTATATTAAGAGTTAATTGATTACTGTAGCGGTTTATTGAAGGAACAGTTAAAGGTGGAGTCAGTGATTCTGGAGAATGCTTGTGTTTAAAATTGCTTATTGTACTGTCTGTGTGTGTGTGTGTGTGTGTGTGTGTGTGTGTGTGTGTGTGTGTGTGTGCTAAAAAGAAAGCCAGTTTTAATAGCACACTTGAGTACACAGCCTAGGCTCTGTAAACGGGCATGTTGCTAACTATGGTGGGCCACTATTGTTTACATACCAGTTTACAGAGCCAAGGCTGTGTACTCAAACCAGCTTTTACGGACAGTTAGCGGATCATGAGTAGATATTCACTGATTTTGACAAAAAGTGATTTTGACAACAAACGTTCTCCAGAATCACTGATTACACCTTTAAGTTTGGAAACATATTAATCTGGAAAAAACATTGCATTGTCTAGTAGTGTGTAAGCAGCTGTATGTGTGTAACTGATACCTGTCTGATTCCAGGGTATTTCTCCGTCATCATTTTGTCACTTTCACTGTCGAACACAATGTTGACGTGAGTCTGCAGGCGGATCCACATGTTGTAAAGTTTATCAGTCAGCGAAATGCCAACGATTCCCGCCAAAAACGTCTGGTCCGTCTGTATGGGAGCCTGGGAGGGACAAGGGACTGGTTGACTGGTTGTGTCTTACTATACACGGACATCAACAATTACATTAACATTTACAAAAGGTACACACACACACACACACAGTTTGTACGGCTATACTTGTGAGGACATTCACTGACATAATGCATTCCCTAGCCCCTTAGCCTAACCTTAACCATCAAAACTAAATGCCTAACCCCAACCCTTACACTAACCCTAACATAAACCTTATTCATACCTGAACCTTAAAACCTATAGTGTTAACCCTCAAACAGCTCCTTTAAAGGCCTGTCCAAAAGTGAGAACCGGACAAAATGTCCTCACTCTTAAGGTCTAAAACTCAAATAGGTTCTCACAAAAATAGTTGCACACACACTCTCCCACACACACACACACAAACGTGACCTCACCTCTTCCTCTGGGGGGATTTTCTCCCCTGCGATCAGAGCCAGTAGTTTCCTGATCAACTCGCAGTCCTTCATGACGGCTTGCATGTTGACCGTCTGACCGTTTGTAAACATCTGGTCACCTAGGCGATTTATTGGACGATACCTGACATAGAAAAGGTATGATGAAGAAATATGTTTACTTAACTTCCACTAACACAAAGTATCTTTCGAATATATAATCCTGGCATTTATTTAGGCTGAGATTAGGTTCCTCCTAGTTCAAAGTTCGGTCAATTTAAGGCAAATTCGATTTAAGACTTTTTAAAAGGTACAGTGTGTGATAAAACGTGTATTTTGGTGGCACCTAGAGGTAAATTAATGTATTGCAACGCTCCCTAGCTAAACCTTCCCCTTGTGGAGAATTTACAAAGCTACGGTGGCCTTCAAGGACAAGAAGCTATAGTTACTAAAGATGGCATCATCCACCACTGCCTCAAGTCTTTCCACAATATCAACTGATGAGGTGAAGATGTATTTAGTTATTTATTCTAAGAAACAACTCATGAAACGCTACAACAAGCTACCAGAGAAAATCTAGAAAATATTGCTGGTTCAGTGAACAGTTGTGTGTATGTGTATGTGTGTGTGTGTGTGTGTGTGAGTGAGTGAGTGAGTGAGTGAGTGAGTGAGTGAGTGAGTGAGTGAGTGAGTGAGTGAGTGAGTGAGTGAGTGAGTGAGTGAGTGAGTGAGTGAGTGAGTGAGTGAGTGAGTGAGTGAGTGAGTGAGTGAGTGAGTGAGTGAGTGAGTGAGTGAGTGAGTGAGTGAGTGAGTGAGTGAGTGAGTGAGTGAGTGAGTGAGTGAGTGAGTGAGTGAGTGAGTGAGTGAGTGAGTGAGTGAGTGAGTGAGTGAGTGAGTGAGTGAGTGAGTGAGTGAGTGAGTGAGTGAGTGAGTGAGTGAGTGAGTGAGTGAGTGAGTGTGTGTGTGTGTGTGTGTGTGTGTGTGAGTGAGTGAGTGAGTGAGTGAGTGAGTGAGTGAGTGAGTGAGTGAGTGTGTGTGTGTGTGTGTGTGTGTGTGTGTGAGTGAGTGAGTGAGTGAGTGAGTGAGTGAGTGAGTGAGTGAGTGAGTGAGTGAGTGAGTGAGTGAGTGAGTGAGTGAGTGAGTGAGTGAGTGAGTGAGTGAGTGTGTAAGAGAGTTGACACTGTACCTGCAGGGTGGAACCACCATTAGCTCCATGAAGAACAGTTCAGTAGAGAACCCTCCCTCTCCCTCCGTCAGAGAACCCTCGTCCAGACCGGAGAACAGACACTTCAGGAAGTAACCTGGACCAAAGGGAAGAGAAAGGAATAATATATAAGGATTAATAATAAGGAAAAAGAGCTCCTTTCACAGCCAAATACTTTTTTTTCCCCCTAAGCTGTCATTTTGCATTCTCAAAACGGGCACATGAATTAAAAATATTTTAAACTGATGGAAGTATATGGATGAAAACAACATGACAGAAATAAGTATTAAAAAAAAAGTACAGACCTCATTAAAACAATACAAACCAAAAGTAAAACCTGATGCATTACAAAAATGTTCAAGCTATAATTCTGTATATATCGATCTTAAAACTATTAATTTATTTGTATTTTAGTTTTCAAATAAGGGATAAGTCAAATGTACCTTACAATGAGACCACCCTCTATGTTTATGTCCACCTTGAATTGTTTAAATATGATAACTATTAAGTTGAATTAAATTTAATAAAAAAAATATGTGTGTCCCACCTTCTTTCGCCCACAGACTGCTGGTGTGTTCTCTGGCCGTACTCGCCGTGAGGTAAACTCTCTTTCCAGACGTCAGATCATCTGCAAAGAAGAAAAAACAACATATTTTAACACTATGTAAAAATTGTAGAATAGAAATGTGTGTGTGTGTGAGTGTGTGTGTGAGTGAGTGAGTGAGTGAGTGAGTGAGTGAGTGAGTGAGTGTGAGAGAGAGAGAAAGAAAGAGAGAGAGAGTGAATAAATGAGTGAGTGAGTGAATATCATGTAAAAATGGTGGCACAATAATACATTCAAAATATAATAAATAAAGTTTTTTTAAATCTTTCCTCACCGTCAGTGATTCCAGTGGTCTTTGGTCCAGACGGCATCGTGAGAATCAGTTTACTGTTGTGTTCACGACGCACTGTGAACTTGCCGCTCCTACGCGCACACACACACACACACACACACACACACACACACACACACACACACACACACACACACACACACACACACACACACACACACACACACACACACACAGTACACAGACAGACACACACACACACACACACACACACACACACACACACACACACACAGTATAACATTGACTATTAGAAATTTGACTAGTTCCAACATCTAAAAAATAATAGTAATTAATCGAATTAATTCCATTAAAATAATATTATAACACAAGTTGTGTGTAGTAACATATTTATCCCCAGTAGTCATGGTGATGGACCGTGGGGCCCATGAACTACGATCACTGTGGCAGACATTTTGGCCAGTGGCATCCACTGAGGAGGACACACTGAATTTGACAAGACTGCAGTGTGTGTGTGTGTGTGTGTGTGTGTGTGTGTGTGTGTGTGTTTCAGAGAGTGAGTGAGTGAGTGAGTGAGTCTAACATATTTCTCTGCTATATATTAGTTTACTTTACTATATAATTCCTTCGTGATTTTCTCTACTTATGACATCTATTGCAGTATGTCCGTCCGTCCTGGGAGAGGGATCCCTTACTATGTCGACTCTCCCTGAGATTTCTTCAATTTTTTTTTATTCCCGGTAAAGGGTTTTTACTGGGAGTTTTTTCTCAGCCGAGCTAAGGGTGTAAGGGCAGGGTGTCATATTGTATCATATTGTATGAAATGTAAAGCTAGGGCTGGGCGATATGGGCAAAAATCAATATCTCGATATCTTTTTACTATATCTCGATACACGATATATATCTCGATATATTTCAAATCTCCTCTTGAGCACATCCTAAATGCTCAATTTAATTTATTTTTTGCATAACATCACACCAGTAATATGATTTAAATAGTCCCTGCAAAATGTGCCTGCACTAACAATGCATTAGGCTACATGAAACATGTTTATATTCTTTAGTGCTTTCTATTGGAACAATTTGAAACTTGCACATGGCAAAGAGTTTGCACATTGTATTGATTATTCCACATCCTTCCACTCCCATACAATGGATCCAGCATTATTTTATTTGGAAACAGTTTTTTTCCATCTTTTGTTAATCTGTGAACTGAGAACACTAATTATGACTCATTACAACCACTTACTAATTGTTTATCACCACTAACCCCCTGAAGATAGCAGCCACACTTTAAATGCAGAACCGGTTTTGATCCATAATAGTAGTCTATGTGTATAAAAGGCTCTGACATGTATAATGGTTACTGTCGCTTTAAGAGCAGTTGCTCCCTGTCTAAGTTAAGTTTCGTTTTCTGCCTGTTAGTCCGAGAGAGAGATTCATGCGAGCGCAAACAGCAGGTGGCTCATCGTCCCTCTGTTACCTGCCCTACTGTTTGATTCTCCTGTATTTAGTTAATGAAAATAAAACTGGAAGACAATCAGAGGATTTAAATAAATACGGCTGAGAATAATAGCCTATAGTCTAAAGAAAGCAAAGTCTCATCATCATCATTCCTTGCATTCTAACCGATGCACCATTCCTGGATGCTATTCATACCTATTGATCTAGCCCTCCTGCATTATCACTAAAACACTGTTTTATTTTATAAAAAATACTCGCAAATGTAGCCTACTTTACATAGACTTTTAGTTAATAAACGGTGTGCACCTCCCTTGGTGCTGACATGGACCTATTATAAAAGGCTGCCCGTAATAAATGGGATGCCGTGGTTGTGTGACGTTGGACCAAAAACTCCCCCGGCGCTCGTTCGCCTTCCTCTCATAAGGACCAGGCTCTGTACAGCGGCCGCTTATGCTATCAAGCGCCCTTCTACAAAAAAGGTCCATGCTATGAACGACGGCCACCATCGCCGTCTTTCGCGCCCCCTCCACCCGCTCGTTCGGCTGTCATAAGAGCATCAGAGCCCTCGTCTTTTTTTCTCCCCCTCTCGTCGTTGTTTTCACATGGCGATTAAAGTAAACACTCACAAGGCACAGACTACGTCACAGGTGCACGCCCAGGAGACTCTGGTTGGGAGGGGTGAGTGAGTGAGTGAGTTGCCAATGCATGTAGTCTGAGGCAGAGGGGCAGAGAGCCACAGGAAAGAGCGAGAGAAGCGAACACCAGCGAGTCTGCCGGTGGCGGCGGCGGCAGCTAAAAAAAACACATTACGTGCCAATTTGTATTCGATGGTCGCGATAGGGTCATTTTATACATCCCCTGGAGCACATCTCGCGATACATCGAATATATTCGATATATCGCCCAGCCCTATGTAAAGCCCACTGAGACAAATGTATTTGTGATTTTGGGCTATACAAATAAAACTGATTTGATTTGATTTTAGTGACTTAAAAAGGTGTTTTCAATGTGTGTATTTGTTTGAAAACAAATTTAAAAGGTGGTCTAGTAGTTCAAGACCTTTAAATGTCTACAGAAGACAGAAATCAGAACTAAATTCAGTTGAATTAATGACCTGCAGTACGGACATCTCCTGCTCTTCATGTGGATGGTCCAGAAGTCATTTATCAGACTGGTCCTCTTCTCAACCAGATGTTTAATCTGAAACAAAATATAGATCAACAACAAACTAGATTAGTGTGTGATCTATTACCATTCTCTACCATTGTGTCCTTGAGCAAGACACTTAACCCCCAAACTGCTCCAGGGGCGCTGTACTATGGCTGACCCTGCGCTCTGACCCCCTCTGGAGTGTGGGAACTTGAGAGGGGGATATGCGAAGAAGACAAATTTTAATGTGCCCATTGACTAATAAAATAAATAAATGAAGTTACTTACTAGGGCAGGAAATGTATGTTCAGAACAGTATGTTTTCTATATTATATTTCTTTCTTTCTTTCTTTCTTTCTTTCTTTCTTTCTTTCTTTCTTTCTTTCTTTCTTTCTTTCTTTCTTTCTTTCAGAGTGTAAGAGGTCTCAGATAAATGTGGTTGGTTTTATACATCACAGTCTCAGCGTGGTGCATGATTTATCATCACAGACAATCTTCTCCATATTTTCAATCATATTCAAATTTCTTTAAGTGTTTTGTACGGTATGCGTTAATAATCAGGGTGTGTAGAGAGCTTTATGTAAATGTTTATGTTCCATCTAGGTGACCATATATCAGGGGTTAATCCACACCTATGGAATGTACTCCAGCCAATCAGAATAGAGTATTCACACAGACTATGGTATAAGTAAATGCTAGGGGGGTAAGGGAGTTATGTTAATGTTAGTATGGAAATATGGTCTTTCAATGCCTAAAACCAATAAATATAATGTTAAAAGAAGAAAGTGTGTGTGTGTGTGTGTGTGTGTGTGTGTGTGTGTGTGTGTGTGTGTGTGTGTGTGTGTGTGTGTGTGTGTGTGTGTGTGTGTGTGTGTGCGATGTGTTCTCACCGGTTTGACGTTCTCTGAAGCTCCAGTGTTCTCTCCAATGATGGAGTCTGTAAACGTCTTGAGCACCATCGCTATTTCATCTCCAGTGGCTTTGGGGTTTGCCTCCAAGTGCTAGAACACAGACAGACAGACAGACAGACAGACAGACAGACAGACAGACAGACAGACAGACAGACAGACAGACAGACAGACAGACAGACACACACACGTTAAAAACAATTACTTACACATTCACAATAAATAAAAACCCCATGCAAACAATTTTAATTCAATTAATATGGAGAAATTGTCATTTGTCTCCAAGACTGGACTTTCTGAGATTTTATATCGATGAATCATGCAGCCCTTCATGCCATAATCCATTTCTACATCACTAACGCACGCACGCACGCGCACGCACACACATCGACAGACAGACACACACACACACACGCACACACACACACGCAGACAGACACACACACACACACCGACACACACACACAGTAAACGGACCTGGTTGAGCACTGCCTCTGCTTGGTAAACCTCCTTCATGTTTCCGTGGTCCAGGAGTCTGAGTTGGTTCAGCAGCAGGTGCAGCGCGGCGCGGGGACATGTTAGCATGTGACACGTCAGACAGGAACCACGAATCAACAGGTACAGTTTCTGGTGGACAAGGAGATGATTTTTTTTGTAAGCAGATGTGTACTGCATGCATAGGGCTGTGTGGTGTATTTGTGGACATGCTTATTTCTTACATCAAAGAACAGTGGGTTGTAAACAGGCAGAGGAAGCTCTACATGTCCCAAGTGTCCTGGGCAGTTGTTGAAGTCCTGACAGCAAGTCGAACACACCTAGAATAAAAAGTTAAATGAAAAGTAAAAAAAAAAAAAAAAAAAACTTAGTGGGTCTTAAAGGCCTACTTCACCGGTTTGAATATGAAGGTGTATTGAATTCTGAGATCCTATGTAGTATAAATGTGCAACATTTTTTAAAATTGGTTCATCCTAGCCTGAGAAAAGGCAGAAAGAGTTTTTTTTTTAACCCTATATTAATCTTACTGTGACATCACAGTAAGATAAATATAGGGTTAAAAAAAATTACTTTGTAAATATTACTGTGATGTCACAGTAGGAGACATCACAGTAATATTTACAAAGTAAGGTTTTTTTTTTAACCCTATATTTATCTTACTGTGATGTCACAGTAAGATTAATATAGGGTTAAAAAAAACACCCTTTCTGCCTTTTCTCAGGCTAGGATGAACCAATTTCATTTTTTTTTGCACATTTATACTACATAGGATCTCAGAATTCAATACACCTTCATATTCAAACCGGTGAAGTAGGCCTTTAAAGAGGACCTATGATGCTTTTTGACTTTCATGACCTATAAACGTTGTTATGATGATTCATAGTCATGCTTAACCATACTAAATTATCAAATAATGACTTACATGCATTTCGACATATTCCCTGCTGACCGTCTGGGGTGTCTGTGCCGAGCACTAAACACTATTCTAGCCAGTCGAGAAGTCACGTCTTCAAAGCGGTCTACCCTTTCATAATTCGTGATGTCGCATAAAAATTTGTGACGTGACCACGCGGATGTTTCCATGTATGGTAATGATGTCACTTCCCTGTTCGCGTCTGCCTCGCGCCCTTATAGGTCCATGCTCGCGCTTCCCGCCACTGAAAGTGTTCCGGAAGGAAGGTAACCAATCACAACGGAGTGGGGTTTGCAAGAGGGGGGGGGGGGGGTAGCGGAGATGGCCGATGCACAGGCGGAGGGAGCGGAGATTGCCGAAGCACACACACTCAAGTGTTGACAGGACGTGCTGGATCGCCAAAATAAGAGAAAGAGCTTCCCGAAAATCTACATAGTTTTTTGTGATGTGATTCGTGTCAGGTTGCTCTATAGCAGTGTAAAACAAGAAATTAAGACCAGAAAAGTAGTATAATAGGTCCTCTTTAAGCAAGGACTTGAAAGTTTCAGCAGTCTGGGTGGTTCTTCTATGAAAATGGTTACACTGTTCCAAAGATTTGGAGCAATTTACAGATGTTTTATTATTACTGTACTGTACCACAGACAGACAGACAGACAGACAGACAGACAGACAGACAGACAGACAGACAGACAGACAGACACAGACACACACACACACACACACACACACACACACACACACACACACACACACACACACACACACACAGTAGTTTTACCTCCTTGTTGTCTGCTGGACCCAGGGCCAGGTCATACAGACTGTTTGGAGCAACGTTCCCCACGGCATCGAGGAACCGGGAGTTAGTGATCGTCTTCACACTCAACTTCCTGGAATAGAAATGAGAAAAATGTTTTATATAACAACACAAATGTTTCTACAATTAAATTAACTAAAATTAATTTAGACAAAATAATTGTTCCTTCTTTTATCCTTTCCTCTTGTGACATGTACACAGGAGACTTTGTGGATAAGAGAAAGAACTTACTGTACCACGCCTAGGAAGGGAGACTGTCATTAAACACACACAGCTCCCATGGTAACGTGGACTGACAGGGGAGTTTAGAAATATATTAAAAATAAATATTCATCGTACAAAGAAATGTCAAAAGAGAAATATTTTCATATGTTTTTATATAAGATATTATTATCATCATTATAACATCGAATATGTATAATGTATTTTAATCATGCCCCCTGTAAAGCACTTTGAATGGCCTTATGTCTGAATTGTGCTATAGAAATAAACTTGCATTGTCTTGCCTTACAATTAAACTCTATAACATGTTATGACAGATGCCTAAATACCATTTAGTTGGTATTATGTAACTTGTCAACATTGATCAAATGAGTTTTTACGGATCTGTAGTAACACTGTCATTACTAATGCTCAGGAGTCAATACAGGTGTAATAAACAATATCCTCCTCACAAATACAGTCATGAACATTACACACACGGTTTTCTGTTTACATTTGACACTCAGCTCTTTTAAATCGGGTCTCAAGACTTTCCTGTTTCCCTTTTAACCTGTAATTTTTATTTTTTGTTCGAATGTTTTATTTATTTTATTTAAATGCTGTATTTTTATCCATGTTTTTAAATTTGTTTCTTTTTTGTGTGTCTGTTCTATACTTGATGTATTTTTATTTTTGACCCTGTGAAGCACCTTGAGTGGCCCCGTGTCTGAAATGTGCTATATAAATAAAGTTGCCTTGCCTTGCCTAGTATTTTTGTTATATATATATTGCGGTTAATTATTGTTAGTTTGGCATAACTTTTATGTTGTCATATCATTTTTTTTCATTCATTTTTTATCTCGACGTCATTGAAAATGAGGGTGACCCCTCAATTGGTCTCTCGAGGATAAATAAAAGTTAAATGAAATGAAATGAAAATTTTCTGAGGGTCCATAGTGTACTCAATAACTTATACTACAAATAACATTATTTAGATAGAGGCCCTTTCCCTGCTGTATTGTATATCATGTATTTATCTTTATGTGCATTTTAACTTGTGCAAATATGAAATAAATCAAAACATAGTATTTAACTTGTTAAGAAATTTGACTTTCACAGTGTCTGCAAATAATCAGATCTGATGCACAAGTAAACACATGTAAATTAAATAAATTAATAAGATACATAACACATCAGTCCAAATGTTCACATGCAATATGAAAATACTAAAGTAATAACATGCCATACTGCTTTTTCCAGGCGAAGGCATGTTAGGGCATGTTGTTTTGATTAGCATTTTACAGCTAACCGGCTACATCCATCCATCACTCACCGTATCTCCTCTGCCGAGTACATGCCGAAAGTCATGCCCTCCAGACGGCGCCATGGCACGTCTTTCCCGAACAACATTTTAATAAACTAAACTTGGAGACTTATCCAAATGTAAAAGTGCGTATTTAATCCTACAGAATCATGGCGTAGGGTTGAAACAGCACGCGATTCAACAGTTGCTCCTGGTGTAACCCACGTGTGGAGTGGAGAACGTCAGACGAGACTATTATGAATATTAAAGGAGGGGTGGACAAAAATGAAAATAAGCTTTCTTAACTCGACACATCAATATTTATATGGATTAACCAATGCTATACTTATAATTTTCATTGTATCTTTGTTAATTTAACATTTAAAATGTCGTATTCCTTCAAAATACAAAATATTGTTAATCTTGGTCACCCCCATTTTTCGGCGCCTAAATGGTTTGTCCCAACGTCCCAGCATCCTTCAGTTGTGAAACAGCGATGGCGGCGCCCGGTTCGCACGTAGGGCATTTACTGCAGAGAAATAGCAGATTATTATTGAATAATTTGGAACAATTATGGACTCACAGGTAAGGCAAGATGTACATGTGTATATTCTTTTCCATAATATCACTAATTTAAATTGAATGTCATTGAAATCATGGGTGTACGTGAGTTTTCGCTGCATCGTTTGACAAGAGGTCATTAAGCTAAATAAAATTATATTTCACAATGTCAAAGTAAATAAACAAATGTATGAATAGAATAAATACAAAATAATTATAATAAAAAAGGAAATTTTATACAAGGACGGACATCTTTAGCAGAGCAGCAACAATTACATTAAATCATTAGAAAGATAGATAGATAGATAGATAGATAGATAGATAGATAGATAGATAGATAGATAGATAGATAGACAGACAGATATTGTCTATGCATCAAAAGCCATCTATGAATTAAATGCTGCAAAATGTACCTCTTTTTCCCTAGGAGATTTGGTTGGACCGCAGCTCTGCGACAACAAGTAGCAGAAGCTAATCAAGGTAATGTGGTATAGAGCATTTTGGTCATTTCTAAAACAAACTGTTGTAACAAACATATCAGTGTGAGGAAACCTTAAACCTGCAGTGTGTAGAATTTGGGGTTTTATTTCCTAGCAGATTTTGTAGAAAGTAATTATAATATCCATAAGTACGTTTAATTTAGTGCATAATAGCTGAAAAAAACGTTTTTAATTATTATTTTTTCCCTTTGAAAGGGTCTCATATATGTCCATATTTCTGCATATTTTGGACCAAGGCCTAGTGCCGCCATCTTGAAAGTGTCATAGTTGGAATGTCATCAGGTGCATTGTTTAAAATGTAGAATTGTTCTAGTCCTTGAAGGCCACTGTAGCTTCTGTTATTATTCGAAAGGGTTGGGGTTACCCAGGGAGTGTTGCATTCTAGAACTTTGTAGAACTTTCTTGATGATGTCATATTACACACTGCACCTTTAACTGAGCTATTAAGATCGGGTCGTGAAATTTCAGTGATATTAAAATTCCACCGTTGTGTCAATGTCGTTTCAGAACCTACAGAGAATATTGTCATCCCTAAGAAGAAATCATGGTATGTGTCTGTATATCCTACAATGCAGGCAACAACACTATGTACATTATGTATATTCAGAAACCTTAATTTTGAAGAGTGTATTCAAATAGATCAGCTTGTTTTTAATTTAAAAAGTCAGACAAGTGTTTGAGTTTTCAATCCATTGTGCGTGTGTGCGTGTGTGCGTGTGTGTGTGTGTGTGTGTGTGTGTGTGTGTGTGTGTGTGTGTGTGTGTGTGTGTGTGTGTGTGTGTGTGTGTGTGTGTGTGTGTGTGTGTGTGTGTGTGTGTGTGTGTGTGTGTGTGTGTGTGTTCGTGTTCAGGAGCAAAGAGGCAGTGCTCGAGGCTCTGGCTGCAACCGTCAACAAGGTGAGAGTCTTATCACATATTATAAAGCTATTGTATCGATGGGTATCTTTCAATGTGGACGTTTTTACTTCCATATATCTGTCTGTCTGTCTGTCTGTCTGTCTATCTATCTATCTATCTATCTATCTATCTATCTATCTATCTATCTATCTATCTATCTATCTATCTATCTATCTATCTGTCTGTCTGTCTGTCTGTCTGTCTGTCTGTCTGTCTGTCTGTCTGTCTGTCTGTCTGTCTGTCTGTCTGTCTGTCTGTCTGTCTGTCTGTCTGTCTGTCTGTCTGTCTGTGTTTTAACTAATTTTATTATTTATTTTCCCTCCAGGATCCCACAGCATATTCCTACCAGTTCCAGGATGACCCTTACCTCACTCCCAGGGCATTTCCTCAGTTTGTACGTGTGCAGGAATTTACTTGTTTTTTTCTATATTTACTATCAAATCAGACATTTATCATTATTTTAACTTATATATGGAAAAGTAAAGGTTTTAATTTTTTTTTTAATTTTAAATTTAATTGATAATTGGGTTTAGGTTTCATGTCAATACGTTCCAGTTATTGTGCCTCACAAATCACGTTTTTATCAATTTTATAATTTTTTTTGTGGCAAAATTGATGTTGTTGAAATCATGAATGGAACTCATTTTCTCTCTCTCTCTGTCTGTCTCTCCCTCTCTCTCTCTCTCTCTCTCTCTCTCTCTCTCTCTCTGTAGAAGCTCTACTCTCTCTCCCAGGAATCCGGCAAAGCTGCGGCAAAATTCTTCATCAACAACAATCCAAAGTTCTTCACCACAGACTTTGCTGAACCGCACATACCAGTAAGAAACAGACACACACACACACACACACACACACACACACACACACACACACACACATACGGAATCAGAACTATATTTTTGTCGATTTTCCGAGTTGTGTTTTTTTTTTTGAGTTGGTTTTGAATCTAGAATTTATTTTTCAGATTTTTCAAATAGAACATGAATGCAGCATTCCTCTTATGCCTAGATGTGTTTAAAACATGGCTAATGTCATCTTTTAGAAATTGAAAATATCTAGCGATTTTGTCGGACTTAGACAAAAAGACATTGGTTGATCTGTGTGTGTGTGTGTGTGTGTGTGTGTGTGTGTGTGTGTGTGTGTGTGTGTGTGTGTGTGTGTGTGTGTGTGTGTGTGTGTGTGTGTGTGTGTGTGTGTGTGTGTGTGTGTGTGTGTGTGTGTGTGTGTGTGTGTGTGTGTGTGTGTGTGTGTGTGTGTGTGTGTTTATAGTGTCTGATGCCGGAGACTGTGTCCCTGCGTTTGGAGGACGTCAGTGAAGACGCTCTGAAGGAACGAATCAACCTGAGGAAAGTCACAGCTGCTGTTGATATGTACGATCAGCTGCTACAATCTGGTGAGAACACACACACACACACACACACACTCACACACTCACTCACACACTCACTCACTCACTCACTCACTCACTCACTCACACACACTCAGACTCAAGGCTGTTACATACTCCGCGAGAAGAAAGAACAAAGTTCTCGGTGACAGAGCTGCGAGAAGTTCTTTCTGGTCTGACATTACATACTTCACGAGAACTCAACTGCCGAACTCCTCACCGCGGCGCATTGTTACCATGGTAATTGACTCAGTAGCGCCAGCTGATTTCACTTCGCTTTCCTCATTGACTTCAGACTGACCAATCACACAATAGTTCTCGGACAACCTGCGAGAAGAAAGTTCGGCCCGGGTGATGTGTCGAGAACAAGCTGCGAGAACAGCTAAACAAGAGCTGAGAGAAGAAAATGACGTCATTTTCTTCTCGCAGCTCTGTCACTGAGAACTTTGTTCTTTCTTCTCGCGGAGTATGTAACAGCCTTTACTCACTCACTCACTCACTCACACACACACACACCTTGCATGGCAGCAGCATCGGTGTATGAGTGTGTGTATGAATGGGTGAATGTGGTAAGAAATGTAAAGCGCTTCTTTGGGGCTGAGAAAACCGGCTAAAAGGCGCTTTATAAATCAAGGACATTTACCATCTATTCCTTTTAGGCACAGCTGTCTCCATGGAAACAACCCATGACCTGTTGGACCTGATCTCTCTGTACTGTGACAGAGACCCGCTGCAGGAGGGAGAAACACAGCCTGAGGACGGGGTGAGAGACAAACTATAATCCAAAATACACATGCACTTAATTATTATTTTCAGTATCAATTATCTTTAACCAATAATCAGTTTTGTCCATTAATCAGTTTCCATGACATCCTGACATTTTTTTATTTAGTCCAAAAAACTCCCAAAACATTCAGTTTGCAGTTCTAAAGACTCGGAACGTTGGCAGACAGACAACCACAGGAACCAGAAACTTAACTTACTACTAAAAAACTATAATCAATGATAAAAATGACTTTGAATAATTGTTATGGATATCGACTTATAACTGCAGTTCTAGGAAAAATAAGAAAATTATTTTACTGCACGCTAAATAATAAATCAGAGACCTGAGACATAGAGAATAACTGTGTCTGTGTGTGTGTGTGTGTGTGTGTGTGTGTGTGTGTGTGTGTGTGTGTGTGTGTGTGTGTGTGTGTGTGTGTGTGTGTGTGTGTGTGCGTGTGCGTGTGCGTGTGCGTGTGCGTGTGCGTGTGCGTGTGCGTGTGCGTGTGCGTGTGCGTGTGCGTGTGTGTGCAGGAGGGAGCAGCAGAGGAGGTGAGGAGGAGAGGGAGGGGGCGTCTCCCTCGAGCCTCCCAGTTCCTGAAGTTCACCTGGAGGGAGAACAACAACGCAGAGAGAATCTTCAACTCCCTGCCAGAGAGAGACACTCAGAGCTACTCCGCTCTCATCAGGGGCATGGTCAAGGTAGGGACACAATAGTTAACCCATTGATGACTATGGCAATCTAGGATACATGTCCTTAATGCCTGAGGGTTTTCTGAAAAAATAGTACGAATTGTCAAGTCTACCAAAACCTTAATATCTAAGCCTGTGTAGCACATAGAAACATGAAATAAAATACATTTAAAAGTTAAGGTTCACAGGTTTCATATAAACATGCTCCCTTAGCGCTTACAAACCAACAAATTTTTCTAAAAATCGTCAAAATTAAATGGGGGAAGGAATAAAAATTATAAATTATATAAAATATTTAAAAATAATGTGCTAAACGAGGTTATAATCCTGCATGGATAGTAGTGACTGAGTATCCGGTATCAATGGGTTAAAACCACTCACTACTCATTGTGTTGTAGTGGCAGTGAAATGGTTGGTTTTTGATGCATGTGTTTGTCTATTTCTTTCCAGCACGGAGCGTATGCAAAGGCCTTCAGCTTCTACACAGACATGCTGAACAACAGAATGAACGGTACGTTTATAAACACAATCGAACAAGTCGCACTTCTGCCTGTTAATTTGTATTTAAAAAAATTATTATAATTTGATCGCAAACTAAAATTATGTTCTAATCATATTTCATTCATAAATAACAGTAAACACTGTCATGTAGAGTTGACACCATTGGACACCATTGGCCTTTGCTATTAGTTTGTTCTTTTATTGCCCTACACATACTAAATGTAAATCTATTCATTGATAAATTGTGTGTTGCTGTCAGCAGTTGTTATTCTTTACATCAACACTAGATGGCGCCACATAATAAAACTTTAAATTCCAAGGCACACAAGACTTTAAATTGGGACAATAACCATCTGTCTAAACTATGATTAGCATTATTTACATTCTCTGTTGATATGTTTCTGTGAACTGAAGGCAGTCACTAATAACCAAACCTTGCCTGTTGATATAAATATAAAAAAAAAAATAATAATAATATAAAAAATTATTATAAACTTATTGAGCTGTGGAAAAGGGGTAGGATCTAATAAGTTTATACTTCTTCCTACTCCTTTTCAGGCATATCAATTCAATATGTTGTTTGTTTATTTTTTGTTTATTTTGTTTATTTTTATTTGTGAAATCATTTGAACATATTTTTTTATTGTATTTTCATGCTTTTAATTTTTCTTTTTTTGATATGTCTGAAATAAAATTGAATCAATCAATCAATCAATCAATCAATATGAAATTGACAGAATCAGTAATATCTTTTGAATAACAGCTTAAAACATATCCGTTCAGAACATCTTTGTATTCATTTTATATGCGTATATCGACATGTATTCCTGTGTCTATACATTTTTATATTCCCATTAGCATTTATGGGTTTGTAGTTGTGTAGTCTCTGAGGGTATCTCTGCTATTTCTGACTTTTTTTCCAGCTTGATTTTAATTTTCATTCGGCTGTGCTGTTTTGACCTTGTGAAGCACTTTGTAACTTTGTTTTGAAAAGTGCTACTATATAAATAAAGTTTTATTCAAAGTTTTATTGTTCTGTCTTTAGCGGACGTCCACATCTTCAATGCTCTGATCTCGGCGGCGCCAGACGTCAGAGATAACTACCAGGACAAGTGGAGCGTCATCGCAGTAAGATCATTTTATACTCAATGTTACACTTCTGAAAAACGCATCGGCATTTTTTCCATAAAAGGGCAAAGTGTTTTTATGAGGAATATAATAATATGTTTGACACTGTTTTTATGTTAAATGGCATGTTCTAGTATAAGTGGATTTTCTTCCCCCCAGATGAATAAGTAAACAATATATGAATTATTTAAATTTTCATCTTGTTGAATTGTATTATTTATAAATGTTACATTTTATATTACATTTATGAAATGTTTAAGATTTCATTTCATTTTCATTTTTTATTTTATTTCAGACATATCAAAAACAATACAAAACCAAATGAAAAGCACAAAAATACAACAAACAAAATTCATGTTTAAAAGACTTCACAAAAAGAAAAAAAAAGAAAACAAAGATGATCATGATAAAAAAACTAAACTTCCAAATCGTACATTTAAAAGAAAAAATGAATAATAAGAAAAAATAAACAATTATTAAAAAAATTAATTGTAACAGATACAAAACAAATATTCTAGATTCATTAGTCATGTCATGATTAAATAACTTTAAAATAAAAAGTAAGTTTCCTTTACTGTGGGCTCGTTTAAAAGCTAACGTTTGGACTTCTTTGAAAAAATAAATCCCAAAATGAAAAATAAAAAGCTCACATTTGCTTTGTTTCCATGTCTTTTTAAAAGTTAGCGTTTGCATTGTTTCCTTGTCTGTCTTTAGGAGTTGTTGAACCAGATGAATGAGCAGAATGAAAGAGCGGGGTTAGCAAGGGAGCGTTGACATCTAGAATCTCACCACTAGATGTCACTAAATTACACACTGTACCTTTTTAAAAGCTATTGTTGACTCTGTTTCCATGTCTGTCTTTAACTAGCTTCTTGTCCTTGAAGGCCACCGTAGCTTCTGTAAAATATCCCAAAAAGAGTGGGGTTAGCAAGGGAGCGTTGACATCTAGAATCTCACCACTAGATGCTGTTAAATACTCCTAATATTACACAATGTGCCTTTAAAAGTTAGCGTTGGTCTGTGTTGAGGAGTTGTTGAACCAGAATGAGCAGAATGAAAGAGCGG
>NC_137214.1:29806384-29816384 GCF_949987685.1 Ammodytes marinus | reverse complement strand
AAGGCTTAGATGTCACTAATAGTCAGAGTTTAATAGACAAATAGATGAATCTGTAGCATAAAACTATCAAGTTCTTCACTGTCACTGTAACAGCCCCATGTACCGTATGTTTTATGACAGTACAGTTGCAGTCAATGACCTTTTAGTTAAAAGTTACATATTGTTGCTTTAAACGCAAAATAAATTTGGTTTTTAGTTTAATTAATCTGCTGGGAACTACAGATGATAACGTTTCTAGTAGCATTTCATCTCAATATCATGTGCAATGTGTATTTACTTTTCTAAAATACTTTTTCTGTTGTTTTTCTGTCCCATCCATATTTAAACACTTCTTAGATTATGGTTTAAAATGTGTTGTTTTTTAATTTAGTAACTCTGCTGGGAACTACATTAATAAAAATGCTATAGTAGTATTAATCTCAAAACAATGCATCACGTGTATTTACTTTCTTAAAATAACCTTTTTTTGACACCGCCATGTTTCTCTGTCCCATCCAGATCCATTCTAACTGAGCTCGAGTCAGCAGAGCAGCCGTCTGAGTGACAGACACAATAATATTCAAACCGCCATCATGTCCATCAGCCGATACAATCCATACAAAGTGTTTCTGTTTCTATATCTGTGTAATAAACGATGTGAATAAAACTAAATGTCTCCTAATGTTTGCTTCTGTGTGTGTCAGACAGGGGGCGCTGTTTATCCTTGAAAATGTGGATGTGCGATAAAGCCAGAGTTAAAATCTCTACTTAATTTTTACAACACATATATATATACAGCCTTTTTTCATTGAATAAATCCGTATAATACCATGTACAGGTCTTCAATGCATTTTCAGCATGTTTTTAAGAAGAAAAAGTATCATAAATAGACATTTGACAACATAGTTTTTTTTTTTTTTTTTGAGCTCCTGTCCTTCAAAGATGGTTGTATAGGAGAAATATACAGAAGCAAACAAGACAAGGTTCAGTCAAATAAAACACCTGAATGTACATGTTGGACCTTTGATTTATACTAGTAGACTACCAGAAAGAAGACATGTTATTGAAGCAAAATAGCCAAAAAATCACAAAATTGGCAAATCTGTAGGCATGGATTTCCAGGTTAAATTTAAGACTTTTTAATACCTTTTTAAAGGTGCAGTGTGTAATATGACATCATCAATAAAGTTCTACAAAGTTCTAGAATGCAACGCTCCCTGGGTAACCCCAACCCTTTAGAATAATAACAGAAGCTACAGTGGCCTTCAAGGACAAGAACAATTCTAAATTTTAAACAATGCACCTGATGACATTCCAACTATGACACTTTCAAGATGGCGGCACTAGGCCTTGGTCCAAGATATGCAGAAATATGGACATATATGAGACCCTTTCTAAGGGAAACAAAAATCATTCAAAACATTTTTTTCAGCTATTATGCACTAAAATAAATGTACTTATGGATATTATAATTACTTTCTACAAAATAATAATAAAAACCCAAATTCTACACACTGCAGGTTTAATGCCACTTAAAATTAAATGTAACACCAACGTCAAAGACACACTGGCAAAAGTAGGACGGATATAATTATAATAAAACGCATTTTAAAGATTTATAAACTTTCTAAACTCACATTAATATACTCACATTGATCTACCGTAACAACAGCTTAGTGAAGTGTGTGTATACTCTTTATGACAAAATCAAAAAGAGCTAATATCTGTCAACCCCTCTCCAACTAAAGGGCAATCAAAAACTGTGGTACCTTTTGTTAAATAAATTCAATACTCTGCAGTGAAATTCAATACCTGTCATGCCTTATTTGGAGGGTATTGAATTCACTGTTTTTTTCTCAAATGCTTTAAAGACACTGCGGGACTCTGTGTTAGTTTCTTTTGAACCAGTTTTGTGTTACAGCCTGTTTTTATGGACTGGTTTCGACACGCTCAATGAAACTGAGATCCACTTGATATACATAGTCACCTTCTTAACACAATAAGACAGAATTATTCATTTGCAAGTGTTTTCACACAGTTTCATTGGGTTTCACTCATTTTCCATAACAGTTAACTTAACACACGTCCCATTGACAGACATCCAACTGGTTTGTGTTAAGGTGAGACTCTACTACAGGTAAAACAAGCAAGATAGGGGTGTTTATGCAGGTGTTTGTGTGTGTGTCCGTATGTGTGTCTGTGTGTGTGTCCCCGCATGTGTGTGTGTGTGTGTGTGTCCGCATGTGTGTTTGTGTAAGTGTGTGTTTTACAGTTTTAGGTTTTTATATGTAGCGTGTCCGGGCAAGACAGGTGCCTAAGGTGTGAGGAAATGTTTGTATTATTATTACACAATTATATCATAGTATTATTTCAATGTCATGTTATTGTTAAGAACATTCACACTCACTATCAATACAAATAGAGTGAACTTTGGTTTCATCTGGGTATCTGTGTGTGTGACTGCGTGGGTGTGTGAACAGTGATGCTGAGAAAGACCTAAAAAAGTGGGTGTGCATGCAAGTCCGCACACACACACACACACAAACATGTACACACACACACACACACACAAACGTGTACACACACACACACACACACACATACGGACACACACACACACACACACACACACACACTCATAAACACACACACACTCAACAGAATTATTCATTTGCTAAATGTTTTCACACAGTTTCATTGGGTTTCACTCATTTTCCATAACAGTTAACTTAACACACGTCCCATAGACAGACATCCAACTGGTTTGTGTTAAGGCGAGACACTACTACAGGTAAAACAAGCAAGATAGGGGTGTTTATGCAGGTGTTTGTGTGTGTGTGTGTGTGTGTGTGTGTGTGTGTGTGTGTGTGTGTTTGTGTGTGTGTGTGTGTGTGTGAACAAGATGAGATGCTGAGAAAGACCTAAAAAAGTGGGTGTGTATGCAAGTCTGCACAGGTGTAGGTGTGTGTGTGTGTGTGTGTGTGTGTGTGTGTGTGTGTGTGTGTGTGTGTGTGTGTCTCAATCACAATGTTTTCCCTCCCTGCTAACCAATCATCAGTCGAGCTGCCGGCAAAGACCAAATAAGGACAAATGGGCAGAAGTCAGTGAGTGTGTTAGCGTGTGTTAGCGTGTGTGTGTGTGTGTTAGCGTGCGTGTGTGCGTGTGTGTGTTAGCGTGTGTGTGTGTGTAGATTAGGATGGGTGTGGTCAGGGGACGGAGTGTTGGAGTGTATTGTTCTCTGCCCTCAAGCCACACACACACACACACACACACACACACACAAACACACACACACACACACACACACACACACTGATAACCACACAAGTGTCGTATTTCAAACTTGACACACATTTCTGACTGCCACTTTTTCTCTCTATTTTGACTTGACAGATAACTTGAGATAACAAACACAATCACACCCTCCCTCAGACGTCTATAACACACACACACACACACACACACACACACACACACACACACACACATACACACACACACACACACACACACACACACACACACACACACACACACACACAAAATTAGAAAGAATAGACTCTGCAAAAACATGCCCCACCCCTGGAGGAAATGTCAAGTGTGTATCATACGTAAATAACATTTGAAATTATAAAAAACAATAAAGAATAAAAAAAAGTGTGTGTATGCGTATGTGTGTGTGAGTGTGTGTATGCGTATGTGTG
Source organism: Ammodytes marinus (assembly GCF_949987685.1). NCBI lineage: Eukaryota > Metazoa > Chordata > Actinopteri > Uranoscopiformes > Ammodytidae > Ammodytes > Ammodytes marinus. The sequence continues at coordinate 29,812,701 of NC_137214.1, read as the reverse complement.
TGTGTGTGTGTGTGTGTGTGTGTGTGTGTGTGTGTGTTCAGAATAATGGGAGAAGTGCAAAGTCACCGAAACAACAAAGGGGAGTTTGATTTGATTCACGTCACCAAATAGTTTGTGTTCAAAAAAAGCATCAGCGGTGGAAGTGGCTTGTTGCAGCATTCCTCTCTCTCCCACTCACTCAGACTGGACTGTGGGTCAGAACACACACACACACACACACACACACACACACACACACACACACACACACACACAAACACACACACACACACACACACACACACACACACACACACACACACACACACACACGCACACACACACACACACTGTACTGTAGGTCAGAGGACAAACCTGCTCACAAACACAGGATGTGTTGGGACGTCCTTTAATATCTCCCCCACGTGTTCTTGAAGTAGCCACGAGAAAGTCTTACATATTTCTGAAACAGTCTAATTTTTCATCATAAATTACGAGGCGGTCGGTCAACTCAAAGTTTAACCAAAATCTTCCCACTGAAAGATTGTGTGCAGGTTGACGTCTGTATTTGGCAGAGAGCAGCAGAACCAAACCCACACACATGGAAACAGCAAAATATGAAAATTCCCCAAAAACCTCAAGTCATATCGGTCAATTGGCTATTTTACTAGGAATGTGTTCATGTGTTCAGGCAAGAAATATTTCCAAATTAAATTAAATGTGGGGTCAAAGATAATTTTTAAATTTAATTTTTTTTTTAAACAATCCAGTGTCCAGTTCATACACAGCCTAGGCTCTGTAAACGGGCATGTCTCTACCTACGGTGAGCCCCCTTTGTTTACTTACCAGTTTACAGAGCCTAGGCTGTGCATTTACACCAGATTTATTTTCCAGCACACACACACAGTACAGACAGGTAGTGGATCGTGAGGAGATATTCACTGATTTTGACCAAAAGTGATTTTGACAACAAGAAGTGTTCTCCAGAATCACTGACTACACCTTTAATAAAGCGGAAACACCTTATGTTAGATGATTGACTTGGAGTTTTTTAAATCCAACTTTCAAATTCATTTTTTTATTTTTTTATGAATTAACATAACCACTTTATCCTGGTAATAAAGTGAATAAAACTTTGGACTTGGGCATCTTTCAAAGTTGCCTTGTCAGCTCCAACATCATAAACCTTTCTCTCTTTCTTTCATCTTAACTTTAAAACTATTGTCTTTATGCCGTGAGTGTCTTTATTACAGCAATTCTACAGTTGGCGGTTGGTGGCAATAAGGTTTATTCAACTTTTCTTTTATTGTCATCTTTGGTTCAGAAGAATAGATGTGCGATATTATATAATTGTTTGTGAAACGTTACTACAGTGATTCGTGGTGATGTTCTGTAGCTAAATAGTTGTATTTTCAACTAAGTTAAACACAACAAATGTGTAGTTATGCATTATATAATATATTGAAATGATGTCACACTTTGCACACGGTATCAGTGTGTGTGTGTGTGTGTGTGTGTGCGTGTGTGTGTGTGTGTGTGTGTGTGTGTGTGTGTGTGTGTGTGTGTGTGTGTGTGTGTGTGTGTGTGTGTGTGTGTGTGTGTGTGTGTGTGTATGTACAACTATTTTTGTTAGAACCAATTGCATTTTAGATATATTTAGAAAGTGAGGACATTTTGGCTGGTTCTAACTTCGGGACAGGCCTTCAAAGGGCTGTTTGAGGGTTAACACTAGGTTTTAAGGTTCAGGTATGAATTAGGTTTATGTTAGGGTTAGTGTAAGGGTTGGGGTTAGGCATTTAGTTTTGATGGTTAGGGTTACGGTAAGGGGCTACGGAATGCTTTATGTCAATGAATGTCCTCACAAGTATAGCCGTATAAAAGTGTGTGTGTGTGTGTGTGTGTGTGTGTGTGTGTGTGTGTGTGTGTGTGTGTGTGTGTGTGTGTGTGTGTGTGTGTGTGTGTGTGTGTGTGTGTGTGTGTTTGGTTTATGAGTAATAGTAGCATGCCTTGCACACAACTGGACAATGGTCAGTCTTTGTGTCTGTCTGTCTGTCTGTCTGTCTGTCTGTCTGTCTGTCTGTCTGTCTGTCTCCTTGCAGTTAACAACAGTGAATCAACAGTTTATTTGACTTGTTGTTGACATAGTGTCATTGTTATCACATGAGCCAGTGGTTAGCGCCCAGAGGCTAGTTTTAGAAAGAGAGTCTGGCATTTTTGAGTGACAGCAGAATTGAGAATGGTCTCATTTTCTTGACTTAATCATTGTTATTGTAACATTTTTAAAGGTGGAGTCAGTGATTCTGGAGAACGCTAGTTGTCAAAGTCACTTTAAAATGACGACACAGCCTTTTAATGGGTCATAGGTGAACTTGTGCCTCAAGTAAATATTTTCCCATCTATGCTGTGGTCTTAAAGGCCTACTTCACCGGTTTGAATATGAAGGTGTATTGAATTCTGAGATCCTATGTAGTATAAATGTGCAAAAAAAACTTACTTTGTAAATATTACTGTGATATCTTTTACTGTGACATCACAGTAATATTTACAAAGTACGTTTTTTTTTAACCCTATATTTCTCTTTCTGTGATGTCACGAGAAAGAGAAATATAGGGTTAAAAAAACACTCTTTCTGCCTTTTCTCAGGCTAGGATGAACCGATTTAAATTTTGTTTGCACATTTATACTACATAGGATCTCGGAATTCAATACACCTTCATATTCAAACCGGTGAAATAGGCCTTTAACTGTGTGATGATTATACGTGTGTACACCTTTAAATGTGCTGTTACATCACTGCATATGACTAACGCTACAATGTCAGTGCATCAAACACTGCTGGGAAAAATGTCAAGGTCCTCGGGCAAAGATCTGACTGGGTTTCTGCCACATAGAAGGAATTTGACTTTGAACAAGATTCAGCACATCACCACAGACAGACAGAGAGACAGTGTGTGTGTGTGTGTGTGTGTGTGTGTGTGTGTGTGTGTGTGTGTGTGTGTGTGTGTGTGTGTGTGTGTGTGTGTGTGTGTGTGTGTGTGTGTGTTTGGTTTATGAGTAATAGAAGCATGTGTTTAAAGCCTTGGACAAAACTGCACAACTGTGTGTGAGAGAGAGGGACAGAGAGAGAGAGAGAGAGAGAGAGAGAGAGAGAGAGACAGAGGGAGAGAGAGAGGGAGAGAGAGACAGAGGGAGAGACAGAGGGAGCGAGAGAGAGAGAGAGAGAGAGAGAGAGACAGAGAGAGGGAGAGAGAGAGAACAGGGGGAGGTATATGGGAAGGAAAGGTATGAGAAAAAGGAGGAATTCCTGCATGTAGAGACTGGTAGCTGCTTCACAAAGTTACTCACTGATAAAGCCTGATGTTTGCAGAATGAATAATCACTAATCTGCAGCAGGTATTTTAACACACTCTCTCTAGACTATATACGTTGTGTTCACTTGCCTTGTGTAAAAAAGAGTGTTTTATTTTATGTGTGTGAAATGTGCATTATTGAGCGGTGTGTGTGTGTGTGTGTGTGTGTGTGCAGTGTGTAATATGACATCATCAAGAAAGTTATACAAAGTTCTAGAATGCAACACTCCCTGGGTAACCCCAACCCTTTCGAATAATAACAGAAGCTACAGTGGCCTTCAAGGACAAGAACAATTCTAAATTTTAAACAATGCACCTGATGACATTCCAACTATGACAATTTGAAGATGGCCTTGTTCCAAGATATGCAGAAATATGGACATATATGAGACCCTTTCTAAGGGGAAAAAAAATAATTAAAAAAATGTTTTTCAGCTATTATGCACTAAATTAAATGTATTTATGGATATTATAATTACTTTCTACAAAATCTGCTAGGAAATAAAACCCAAAATTCTACACACTGCAGGTTTAAGTCAAAGTCAAGTCAAAGTTTGTTATTGTCAGTTCTGCTGATATATGCAGGACAAACATCAGAATCTAAATGGCGTTTAGTTCTGACCCACGATGCAATAGGAACGATAAAAAAATATAGAGTATAACAAGATAATCATAAACAATATTTACATTAGATACTTTCTCAAGGTCCAGCAGGTGGCAGAGGCCAGAATCCTCAACAAACTGCATACAATAATGACTAACCCCACTCACCCACTCCACGCCCTGAAGGTGATCAAGAGCAGTACCTTCAGTCACAGACTAATTGCACCAATGTGCAAAACGGAGCGCTACAGGAAGTCCTGTTTACCAGCTGCCATACGATTTTATAATGCACAAAAATAACTTTGCACTTTCTAGTATTTATTATTGTATTTATTTATTTATTTTATCTTTTTTTAAGTATTTTAGCTATGAGGGAATGTGTGTTGTTATGTCTGTCCATACGCTGTTTGTGACACTGTAATTTCCTGTAAAGGATTATTAAAGGATCTATCTATCTATCTTCTAAATGCCTGCTCTAAAAAACAGCATTTTTATGTGTGTGAAAAGTGCATTGGTTTGTGTCTAAACTATTGAAACCAGTCAACACAGAGGCATGTGTGTCCAGGCAGTGTGTCAGATTCAGATTCAGAAAGCTTTGTTCTCTGTGATGTGGCTCAAACATTCAACATACTGCATAGCCCATAGTGCAAAACATACACCAGTTTGTAAACGCTGCCATACTGAGAAATACAGAGAGAGTTTTGTGCAGCTGATAGGCTTAATCAACTCATTTTGGAAATGGCTTAAACCAACATTCAAAGCTACGCACTATTGCTTTAATGCAAAATTAACAAGAACAATTCTAAATTTTAAACAATGCACCTGATGACATTCCAACTATGACACTTTCAAGATGGCGGCACTAGGCCTTGGTCCAAAATATGCAGAAATATGGACATATATGAGACCCTTTCTAAGGGAGAAAAAAAAAATTCAAAAAATTTTTTCAGCTATTATGCACTAAATTAAATGTACTTTTGGATATTATAATGACTTTCTACAAAATCTGCTAGGAAATAAAACCCAAAATTCTACACACTGCAGGTTTAAGCCCACGGGTGTTATTTTTTGTCTCTCCCTGCACTGTATTCCTTTGTTATCTTTGTCATTCTGCACATTTAAAATGTTCCAATTAATAAGAAACTTAAACCTTAAACCGATACCAGTCTTCTCCGTTTAAGATGTTTCAGCTGATTGTGTGTGTGTGTGTGTGTGTGTGTGTGTGTGTGTGTGTGTGTGTGTGTGTGTGTGTGTGTGTGTGTGTGTGTGTGTGTGTGTGTGTGTGTGCGTCTGCGTCTGCGTCTGCGTCTGCGTGTGTGTGTGCGTTGGGTTTGGTAAAGGGGCGTGGCGGTTCTCCTCGTCTCACCGGGCGGGGCGGTGTCTAGCTGGAATAAAACGGGACAGAGAGCAACGAAAGGCGGACACGAGATATTCACATTTCTCCCGGACGGTTTCACTGGATCATTTAGCAGCAGCGGTTAGCGGAAGACTTCAGGTAAGACGGAAGAAAGCAAGCAGGGAGCATTTTCAGTGTCAGGGCGTTTTCTCGACCCTCTAGACTCACGCAGATAACACACAATGAATTATAACTCACTGCGGCACATCTGACCGTATTGTATTCGGCTTGGAAATAGATTTAACAGCGTATTTAATTTATATGTTGATAATAAAATGATTTTATTTAAAATATGCGAAAGATTTGTGGTTTATGTAGCGTTCTACCTTTCGAATGGGCACTGGAAATACAATGTTCTACCTACACACTCAATTTTGAGTTAATGTGATAAAATTATAATGCATTGTTTTACAAATGTATTAATGTATAACTCAGTTAATTGTGACTACAAGGCAATTTTTTTTTAAATTATTAATATTTATTTGTTTAATTTAGGGTTGTGATTTAATTTAATATCTTGAATACATCTCACTATATTATGGATTCGATTTTTTTCTTTTGAATTTGAAGTATGTTGGATGATTGTACTACAGGCTTCAAGAAAGCCATGTGGCTAATAAAAAAAAATGCAGCTAGCCTACTTAAAGTTAACATTGAGATTTAGCATACTACTACTGTGCTTAAAATAAGTATGTACTTAAATAGACAATGCTTTTCCTACAGCGTGCATTATATAGTTTGAAATATAACACGTTAACAAATCAATAGAGCTGGATATTGCCTCATATTTTTCTCAATGGATATGTGATAATACAGAAGGGCGGAGTGTGACTGGCGGACAGTGCAGCAGGCAGACATGTGTTACGATGGAATAGACTTGAACTGCTTCGTCATTCTACGTGTGCGTGCGTGCGTGTGCGTGTGCGTGTGTGTGTGTGTGTGGCGGACTCTTGTAGTTTAAACAGACACACACTCTCTTTCCCTTAGTC
>NC_137214.1:29786384-29801384 GCF_949987685.1 Ammodytes marinus | reverse complement strand
TCTCTCTCTCTATCCCTCTCTCTCTCTCTCTCTCTCTCTCCCTCCAGACGTGGACAGTAATGGTTTCATCAGCGGCTCTGAACTGGGAACCCTCTTCCAGGAAGTGGGCTGCCCGTTGCCTGGTTACCGGCTCAGAGAACTCATGCAGAAGCTCGACCTGAACGCAGACGGGAAAATAAACCTGGACGAGTTCACGGCTGTAGGTAACACTAACAAACTAACTAACTAACATGAGTTTACCCTTAAAGACCTACTTCAACTGTGGGAATATGAAGGTTTATTGAAGGCTGAGATTCGTTGGAGTATAAATGTGCAGACATTTTAGAAATCGGTTCATCCTAGCCTGAGAAAAGGCAGAAAGAGTGTTTTATGGTCTCACTGTCTAAACCCATCATTTTCCCATGTGTGACATCACAATCATTTAATGTTGACTTAATTAAGGAATCAACATTTTCACTGGTTAAGGCGAGGCAAAGCAGGCAAAAACAATGCTTTTTCAAACCCTCAAGTTCGATCCTTGTCTCTTTGCGTCTGTTTATTTCTCCTATACAGCTATTTTCAACGGCCATTATCTCAACATAATTATTATTGTTATTTTTTTTCACTTAGATCAAAACATGACAAATTTTGTAAGACCTGTACATATATTATAATATTTTTTTGATTTTATAATATGAAAAAAGGCTGTCTCCAAAATCTGTTCTATAAAAACTTTCAACGCCAATATGTTGTAAAAATAACATTGTTAATTTCTCTTATCAACTGGAAAGGTTTTAATGATGATATCTACAAGTTAAAGACATTTCAGCTGCTAGCGTCTTGCCTTAAACCTGCAGTGTGTAGAATTTTGGGTTTTATTTCCTAGCAGATTTTGTAGAAAGTAATTATAATATCCATAAGTACATTTAATTCAGTGCATAATAGCTGATTTTTTTTTTTTAGAATTATTATTTTTTCCCTTAGAAAGGGTCTCATATATGTCCATATTTCTGCATATTTTGGACCAAGGCCTAGTGCCGCCATCTTGAAAGTGTCATAGTTGGAATGTCATCAGGTGCATTGTTTAAAATTTAGAATTGTTCTTGTCCTTGAAGGCCACTGTAGCTTCTGTTATTATTCAAAAGGGTTTGGGTTACCCAGGGAGTGTTGCATTCTAGAACTTTCTTGATGATGTCATATTACACACTGCACCTTTAAACAAAAATATTCAGGCTGTCAACAAAATGTGCTCAAATTGACTGGGTGTTCTGTGTGTGTGTTCAGATTTACCAGGACTTGATGGATGACAAACTGGCCCAGAGTTTCAAGAAAGCTCTCAACAAGAAAGAAGGAATCGTAGCGATCGGAGGAACCAGCGAGATCTCCAGTGAAGGAACACAACACTCAATCTCTGGTTAGTCAAAGCAACACAACTTCTATAGATACACACTGTAGCTTTAACGTCTTGGTTTGATGGCATTGATTTCAACTAGTCTAGCTAGAAAATCAGTGCCATCAACCCAATACATTAAAGCTATAGTCTGTAACTTCTGCCCCCCCCCCCCCTATGAGGAATTCTGAGTTATTACAACAACACTGTCGGTGCATCTACATGAGGTAAAGCCTTCAGTGATGGCAGCATGGATTTGATACCTTCTGCTGTACAGTATGTCCGTGATTTTTTCTTAGCAGTAGAATCAACAACTGAAACATTTCTTGGGCCCTTCTTGGGATTTTTCTGAGCTCCTGCACCAGTGTCGGAGGGGGGGGGGAGGGGGCCGACACCAGTTTGTAAACGCTGCCATACTGAGAAATACAGAGAGAGTTTTGTTTAGCTGATAATAGGCTTAATCAACTCTTGTGTCAACTAATTTGGCAATGGCCTCAACGTTACCGACATTAATTTATATGAAAAAGTTACACACTATAGCTTTAACAGAGACAGAAAGGGACTTAACTAACCCTCGACTTACTGTGTATTTCAGAACAGGAACGATACGCCTTCGCAAACTACATCAACTCTTCTCTGGAGAAAGACCCAGACTGTCAACATGTTCTACCCATCAACCCATCAACAGAGGCGCTGTTCAAAGCTGTAGCAGACGGTATCATACTATGGTAAACTATTTATCTGTCTGTCTGTCTGTTTAAATGTCTATCTGTCTGTCTGTCTGTCTGTCTGTCTGTCTGTCTGTCTGTCTGTCTGTCTATCTGTCTATCTGTCTATCTGTCTATCTATCTATCTATCTATCTATCTATCTATCTATCTATCTATCTATCTATCGGTCTGTTTAAATATCTATCTATCTATCTATCTATCTATCTATCTATCTATCTATCTATCTATCTATCTATCTATCTATCTATCTATCTATCTATCTATCTATCTATCTATCTATCTATCTATCTATCTATCTATCTATCTATCTATCTATCTATCTATCTATCTATCTATCTATCTATCTATCTATCTATCTATCTATCTATTGTATATCTGTCTGTCTGTCTGTCTGTCTTATACTTTATGCATACCCTTATAATTAAAGGTACAGTGTGTAGAATTTACTGGCATTTTTCTAGAACAGACTTGATAGAAATTGAAATATAATATTAATAATTATGTTTTAAATTAATTATTGTATATTTTTCCACTTGTGTGTTTTGCAGTAAGCTCATCAACCTCTCTGTTCCCGACACGATTGACGAGAGAACCATCAACAAAAAGAAACTCACCCCGTTCACCACACAGGTCAGTTAGATGCTTAACTAGTTACTGTAGCTTTACCTGTGTCCATGTTTAAACCTGCAGTGTGTAGAATTTTGGGTTTTATTTCCTAGCAGATTTTGTAGAAAGTAATTATAATATCCATAAGTACGTTTAATTTAGTGCATAATAGCTGAAATAAAGAATTTTTATAATTATTTTTTCCTTTAGAAAGGGTCTCATATATGACCATATTTCTGCATATTTTGGACCAAGGCCTAGTGCCGCCATCTTGAAAGTGTCATAGTTGGAATGTCATCAGGAGCATTGTTTAAAATTTAGAATTGTTCTTGTCCTTGAAGGCCACTGTAGCTTCTGTTATTATTCGAAAGGGTTGCATTCTAGAACTTTGTAGAACTTTCTTGATGATGTCATATTACACACTGCACCTTTAATGTAATACAAGCAGATAATGTATTGACTTGCCAATAACGTAATAACTGTGTGTAATAAGTTTGATGTATTTGTTTAGTTAACATTAAAAATAAATAAATAGGTAAATACATTTTAAATTGACTAGTTTAATATCCCCCATTAAAAAAAAATACATATCTAAAATAATTAATCTGACATCTATTCTGGCTTCTATGTTCACTTGTATGTTGTAAAAAAATTAAAATTAAATAGTAAATACATTTTTATTTTACTAGTTTTATTCCCACATAAAAAATACATATATATAATAATTAAAAAAATGATTTATCTGACATGTTGTTTTACTTGTATATTGTAAAAATAATTAAATTAAATATTTGTATTCCCCCCCTAACAGGAGAATCTGAACTTGGCTCTGAACTCGGCGTCTGCTATCGGTTGCCAAGTGGTTAACATCGGAGCTCAGGACCTGAAGGAAGGGAAACCTCACCTAGTGCTGGGGCTGCTCTGGCAGATCATCAAGATAGGACTGTTCGCTGATATAGAACTCAGCCGCAACGAAGGTATGTAGACAGACAGACAGACAGACAGACAGACAGACAGACAGTCAGTCAGTCAGTCAGTCAGTCAGTCAGTCAGTCAGTCAGTCAGTCAGTCAGTCAGTCAGTCAGTCAGTCAGTCAGTCAGTCAGTCAGTCAGTCAGTCAGTCACTCACTCACTCACTCACTCACTCACTCAGTCACTCACTCACTCACTCACTCACTCACTCACTCACTCACTCACTCACTCACTCACTCACTCACTCACTCACTCACTCACTCACTCACTCACTCACTCACTCACTCACTCACTCACTCACTCAAGGCTGTTTATTAACACTGAAATCCTTTCAGTGCACACACATTACGGACAGGTAGCAGATAGTGAGGAGATATTCACTGATTTTGACAAAGTGATTTTGACAACACGCGTTCTCCAGAATCACTCACACCATCTACACAGCAAATTATAAACAGGAAACATAAGGACCATACATTTAAGATGGACAAATAATCTACACATGCAGACAATCCTAACATATCCCGTGTGTCTCTCTGTGTGTGTGTGTGTAGCGATAGCCGCGCTGCTAGGATAAGGTTAGAATGCATAATGCTGACAGACACACACAAACGTACTTCACATAAAGAATATACTATAAGACAATCACAACATATCCTGTGTGTTTCTCTGTGTATGTACTTTTAAGATTGGTCTGAGCATAATACTGACAGAATGTACACACACAGACGTACTTCACATAAAGATTATTTTTTTTTTTTTCAATATTTTTTTTATTTTATTTTATTTATTGGGTTTTTCATTTTTTGGAACAACGAAAACACATATACAGGGAAGTAAAGAATATACTATAAGCCAATCCTAACATATCCTGTTGTGTGTTTCCCTCTGTGTGTGTAGCGATAGCCGCGCTGCTGGAGGAGGGAGAGAGTCTGGAGGATTTGATGAAGCTCAGTCCAGAGGAGCTGTTGCTGCGCTGGGCAAACTTCCACCTGAAGAAAGTGGGAATGTCCATCAACAACTTCTCTGGAGACATCAAGGTGAGACGGACGGGGGGGTTTGTCTGTGTGGACGTCTTAGTTTTATATCTAACTTCCCAAAAAAGAGAGGTTCACACACACTGCAAAAATATACATTTATTTATTCCTTGGCAACATTTGAGTGTTAGACCTTAATCAGGTAAACAACAAATCTTAAAATAAATATGATAACCATTCTAGGGCATTCTAAAATGTTTTAGTCTGCAATTCTATATTTTTTAGAAAGAATTCAGGGCTCCAAAGTGTCCTAAGAATCCTTGAAAGTGTTTGAACTTTTATTTTTTTTAAATGTACATTCAATATTTATATGTTTGTTGCAGATTAGATTTTAATTTTTTTTACGTTTACAAAGTATAAGCTTTGAGACAAGGACATACAGAAGGCAGGAGACGCACATGCAGACAGTGAGATTCACATATTTTGTAAACGTAAAGAACAAAATCATATCAAGGTGAGACGGGGATGTCATATAACTTATTCAGGGCTCCATACGGTCCTAAGAAGCCTTGAAAGTGTTTGAATTTTTGTTTGGTCCTAAAATAGACATACATTTTAGTCATTGAGAGTGCTTGAATTGATAACTTGTCTTGTTCTGTGGACTTATTAGTTTTATATCTAAGTTACTACAGGTTACACTCACTCACTCACTCACTCACTCACTCACTCACTCACTCACTCACTCACTCACACACACACACACACACACACACACACACACACACACACACACACACACACACACACACACACACACACACACACACACACACACACACACACACTTTGTGGATCTAGGTTTAACTGTCTTCTGTGTTTCTCTTCAGGATTCCAAGGCGTACTTCCAGCTGTTGGAGCAGATCGCTCCAGACGGCAGCAAAGAGGACGTACCGAGGATAGAGCTGGACATGACGGGGATCTATGTGAGTTATAGTAAAACAACAGTCGCAGCGTGTGTGTGTGTGTGTGTGTGTGTGTGTGTGTGTGTGTGTGTGTGTGTGTGTGTGTGTGTGTGTGTGTGTGTGTGTGTGTGTGTGTGTGTGTGTGTGTGTGTGTGTGTGTGTGTGTGTGTGTGTGTGTGTGTGTGTGTGTGTGTGTGTGTGTGTGTGTGTGTGTGTGTGTGTGTGTGTGTGTGTGTGTGTGTGTGTGTGTGTGTGTGTGTGTGTGTGTGTGTGTGTGTGTGTGTGTGTGTGTGTGTGTGTGTGTGTGTGTGTGTGTGTGTGAGACACCAGTTCAGTCTAAACACAGTAAATGATTTCCGATTTGGCTGAATGGAGGCTGACTTCCTGTTTACCTTCTTCCTGCTTCCTGTTGGACTATATCATGACATCATTATGAATCATAGGAGGAAAAGTCAGATTTTTTTTCTCTCTGTATTAGAAAAAATAAATAATAATCATCCAAATAAATAATCTTACTAGTTGAATATATTACAAGATACAATATACTACTCATATGTTTATATCAAATATTAAGTATTATTTCGTATATATTTTCAAAAGATATGTTAAAAGCTTTAAAACATTGATTTATTGGTTAGAAATAGAATATGCTAACAAATCTGCATCTGTAGTTCAACGTATGTTTATCAATGTCAGTTAGTATGGGAAGTTCTGTATCCCTTATGAGTGGTTTTGCTAAAACATTGTCTGTGTGTTTTTTGTCCCACAGGAGAAGGACCTTAGTAAGCGAGCAGAGTGTATGCTGAAGCAGGCGGACCGGCTGAGCTGCAGACAGTTTGTCACGGCCACAGACGTCGTCAGCGGGAACTCTAAACTCAACATGGCCTTTGTGGCTACGCTCTTCAACAAGTGGCCCGCACTCACCAAGCCAGAGAACCAAGACTGGGTGCTAGAGAGTAAGATTGAATTATCCCTTTTTAAATGGCTTTTATTGCTTAAACCTGCAGTGTGTATAATTTTGGGTTTTATTTCCTAGCAGATTTTGTAGAAAATAATTATAATATCCATAAGTACGTTTAATTTAGTGCATAATAGCTGAATTTTTTTTTAGAATTATTATTTTTTTCCTTAGAAAGGGTCTCATATATCTCCATATTTCTCCATACTTTGGACCAAGGCCTTGTCACCGCCATTTTGGAAGTGTCATAGTAGGAATGTCATCATGTGCATTGTTTAAAATTTAGAATCGTTCTTGTCCTTGAATGCCACTGTAGCTTCTGTTATTATTCAAAAGGTGTGGGGTTACCCAGGGAGCATTGCATTCTAGAACTTACTTGATGATGTCATATTACACACTGCACCTTTAAAGGTGCTCCGAGGAACATTCATTTTTGAGTTCATTATTGCCCCCTCTTTGGACAAAAGCGGTAGTGTTTTTACTACGCCAGCTGAATTATCTTGATCAAATAGCTGTTTTTATTCTTCATAAGTAAAATATACCTGTGTAGTGGTATGTCTGTGATGCTTAACTCTAGGGCTGGCCCAAATATTTTGAATATTCGGTAACACTTCACAATAAGGGGACATTAATTAACTGTTGGTTAATATTTTTTGTCTCTCTCCAGGTGAAAGCAGAGAGGAGAGGACATTCAGAAACTGGATGAATTCTCTGGGAGTCAGTCCAAATGTGCATCATATCTACGGGTCAGTATTTCTGCAGTTATCATTCTAAAGCTGTCTTAAACCTGCAGTGTGTAGAATTTTGGGTTTTATTTCCTAGCAGATTTTGTAGAAAGTAATTATACTATCCATAAGTACATTTAATTTAGTGCATAATAGCTGAACATTTTTTTTTAATTATTATTTTTTCCCTTAGAAAGGGTCTCATATATGTCCATATTTCTGCATATTTTGGACCAAGGCCTAGTGCCGCCATCTTGAAAGTGTCATGGTTGGAATGTCATCGGGTGCATTGTTTAAAATTTAGAATTGTTCTTGTCCTTGAAGGCCACTGTAGCTTCTGTTATTATTCTAAAGGGGTGGGGTTACCCAGGGAGAATTGCATTCTAGAACTTTGTAGAACTTCCTTGATGATGTCATATTACACACTGCACCTTTAAGAATGCATTTTTGGCACGTTTTTTTTAGAACAAAGTGTAACATAAATCAGACATTGAACACAACAACATATGAACAAATCCTTCTGTAATAACCTTCAGAATAGTGCTGAGAATGATTATAGAAAGTTTGGTTGATGTAAGTGCTTTAGAAGTTAAGATTTGCTGGTTCAGAATATTGGGAAAAAAGCGATAATGTCCGTTAAAGATGGTCGTATATATAGGAGAAATATACAGACGCAAACAGACAAGGTTTTGTAAAAGTGTACATCTACATTTACATTTTAGACCTTTTAGTCAAACTAGTATCAAAGAAGACATTTTATGGAAGCTAAATAGCCAGAAACATTTTTTTTTTGCTTTCTTTGTCTTGCTTTAACTGTTTATTGCCAAAATGATACACAAACCACCATTTTAAACCCCCGTGTGTGTGTGTGTGTGTGTGTGTGTGTGTGTGTGTGTGTGTGTGTGTGTGTGTGTGTGTGTGTGTGTGTGTGTGTGTGTGTGTGTGTGTGTGTGTGTGTGTGTGTGTGTGTGTGTGTGTGTGTGTGTGTGTGTGTGTGTGTGTGTGTGTGTGTGTGTGTGTGTGTGTGTGTGTGTGTGTGTGTGTGTGTGTGTGTGTGTGTGTGTGTGTGTGTGTGTGTGTGTGTGTGTGTGTGTGTGTGTGTGTGTGTGTGTGTGTGTGTGTGTGTGTGTGTTACAGTGATCTTCAGGATGCGATGGTGATCCTGCAGCTGTATGAAAAGGTGAAGGTCCCTGTGGACTGGGAGAACAGAGTGAACCATCCTCCATTCAGAGTGGCAGGAGGAGGACATCTCAAGAAGGTAAATGATCACACTTCTTTAGGGAATTTTTTCTTTTATTAGATAGATTTAGGAGAGACAGAGATGAAATGGGGCAAAGTGGGGAAGACATGCAGAGAACAACCAACGAACACAAAGTACTACAGTATGAACACAGTAAAGAATTAATTTATGAAGATGAAATATTAATCGGCTCTGGTAAAAAAAACAGCATCTCTACTTTAAAGAGACAGTGAGGAACTTATATATCTCTATAACTTTTAATATTTCTGAAACAGTTTAATTTTTCCTCTGGTGATCATAAATGACATGTAACAGCAAACGAGACCATCAGTGCAGAGGATGATATTTTTATAGAATAGAATAAACAAACTGTTCCTCTCTTTCTTAACAGCACATTTTACTGTAAAATGTACTAACGTGTGTGTGTGTGTGTGTGTGTGTGTGTCTGTCTGTCTGTCTGTCTGTCTGTCTGTCTGTCTGTCTGTCTGTCTCTAACAGATAGAGAACTGTAACTATGCGGTGGAGCTGGGTAAGACTAAAGCAGGATTCTCTCTGGTGGGAATCGGAGGTCAGGATCTCTACGACGGAAACTCAACGCTCACTCTGGCTCTGGTCTGGCAGCTCATGAGGAGGTGACTTACCCACAATGCAATGGAGACGTGTGTGTGTGTGTGTGTGTGTGTGTGTGTGTGTGTGTGTGTGTGTGTTTTAAAAGTTTTAAGTTTCGCATAACTTAAAACTTTCCCTGCGTTCCAAATCACATACTCTTTCTTTTTACTACACTACATACTAAAGCACAGAAGAGTTTTAGGGCCACAGACAGGAGAGAAAAAATATCAGACAAGGAAGATTTTTCTTTCATTATGTCGAGAAATGTCAAGAATAAAGACGAATACTCCAACATGCTATTGAAGTTAGAGAGGCATTTATGTATTTTCAGCATACAACAATTGACGTGCATGTATTGGGACATCCTAAATCTTTTTCTGGCATACTAAATAGTAGGGAAGTATGGGGATTGGAACGCAGGGATGATTTACTTATTTTGAGATGTTAGAGGTGCTCCGAGGAACTTTCAGTTTGTGTTAACATTCTTTGCACTGATGGTCTCAATTGTTGTTGCATCTTTTCAGAGGAAAAATTAGACTGTTTCAGAAATATTTAAAAGTTCCTCGTAGCTATAAGAAATACTAAGGTTGCGTTCCGAATCGCATACTTTCTACTATATAGTATGTAGAAAAAAGATTTAGGATGTCCCGATTCTTATGGCCAGATTTAGGATGGTTAGAAGTACCCGGATGTCCTACTTCATGCGGCCAAGATTGTTAGTGTTCAAAAGTGCATCCTATTTGGGCGATTCTGACCCACAATCCAGTGCGCACGTGAAGTGACGTAACATCAAGGCGCAATGTTATGATGAAATAAGAGAGTAAAGTATGTCCCAATAGTATGCCTACTGCATCCTAACTAGATTCTTTTTATCGTCGGATGTAGTATGTAGAATAGAAAAAAGAAAGAGTATGCGATTCGGAACGCAACCAAAGAAAAAACTGCATTCTTTTGGTGTTGCCATGCAGCCACAAAACAGGTAGAGGGCGCTGTTCTTTAAGGATAATTTATCTTTGTCAATATCTTACAAGTCTTATACTCTACACACACAGATACACGTTGAATGTCCTGGAATACCTTGGAGATGGAGAAGTGGCCGGAGACCCTCTGATCATCTCGTGGGTCAACAAGACTCTGACTGAGGCCGGGAAGACCTCCTCCATCAAGAGCTTTAAGGTCAGACTGAGTTTTTTTTTTTTTTGGTACATTCAGGTGTTTATTTGACTAAACCTTGTCTGTTTGCGTCTGTATATTTCTCCTATACGACCATCTTTAAACCTGCAGTGTGTAGAATTTTGGGTTTTATTTCCTAGCAGATTTTGTAGAAAGTAATTATAATATCCATAAGTACATTTAATTTAGTGCATAATAGCTGATTTTTTTTTTTTAATTATTTATTTTTCCCTTAGAAAGGGTCTCATATATGTCCATATTTCTGCATAGTTTGGACCAAGGCCTACTGCCGCCATCTTGAAAGTGTCATAGTTGGAATGTCATCAGGTGCATTGTTTAAATTTTTTAATTGTTCTTGTCCTTGAAGGCCACTGTAGCTTCTGTTATTATTCTAAAGGGGTGGGGTTACCCAGGGAGTGTTGCATTCTAGAACTTTGTAGAACTTTCTTGATGATGTCATATTACACACTGCACCTTTAACGGACATTATCTCAACATTAGTTTTTTTTTGGACTGAAGTTTAGTTTTTAAAGAATTTAGTTTCACAACACACCCATCCTGTAT
The DNA here is from genome assembly GCF_949987685.1 of Ammodytes marinus. Taxonomy (NCBI): domain Eukaryota; kingdom Metazoa; phylum Chordata; class Actinopteri; order Uranoscopiformes; family Ammodytidae; genus Ammodytes; species Ammodytes marinus. The sequence continues at coordinate 29,790,500 of NC_137214.1, read as the reverse complement.
GCAGCATCACTGTCGTATGAATTTAACTTGAAAAAGAAAGATTGACATTTCTATAATATAAATCTTTTTTTTGTCATTTAGTCTTATGTAGTAATGTTTTCATATTTTGAGATGCCTGATTTTAAAAATTAATTAAATAACAAATTTCGGTAATCATCAAAATATATGAATAAAATAAAAATATATCTTTATGTGAAATGAATCTAGCATATGAATTTACTTTTTGAATTTAGATTTAATTTTGTTTTACCATTATATTCAAATGTGTTAAATGCTGTGGTGTGTGTGTGTGTCTGTATGTATGTAATGTGTGTGTGTCTGTATGTATGGTGTGTGTGTGTGTGTGTGTGTGTGTGTGTGTGTGTAATGTGTGTGTGTGTGTGTGTATAATATGTAATGTGTGTATATGTCCCTGTGTTCAGGATAAATCCATCAGCACCAGTCTCCCGGTGCTGGAGGTGATTGATGCCATCCAGCCCGACAGTGTGAACTTTGAACTGGTGAAAACAGGAGATCTGACAGACGAAGACAAACTGGACAATGCCAAGTAATAACCTCATGCTTTTCTCTGACTGTCTTTGTATGGAAAAAAAAAAAGGTTTTGCACTCCCCGGAATCATATTTTGTAGAGAAATCTTTCTTATTTTTCAAAATGTTCACTGTAGGTGAATATAGTGGAACATTTTGAACATATAGATATCATCATGAAACTTTGCCAGTTGATTACTGACATTAAAACAATACATTTGTGTATTACAATAATAACAGCACAAATAGACATGCATCAAAATCAATCAAGGCAGTAGTTTAAATATATCAGTTGTGATTTAAACCTGCAGTGTGTAGAATTTTGGGTTTTATTTCCTAGCAGATTTTGTAGAAAGTAATTATAATATCCACAAGTACATTTAATTTAGTGCATAATAGCTGAATTTTTTTTTTTTTTTATTATTTATTTTTCCCTTAGAAAGGGTCTCATATATGTCCATATTTCTGCATATTTTGGACCAGGGCCTAGTGCCGCCATCTTGAAAGTGTCATAGTTGGAATGTCATCAGGTGCATTGTTTAAAATTTAGAATTGTTCTTGCCCTTGAATGCCACTGTAGCTTCTGTTATTATTCGAAAGGGGTTGGGGTTACCCAGGGAGCGTTGCATTCTAGAACTTTGTAGAACTTTCTTGATGATGTCATATTACACACTGCACCTTTAAAAGAAACATCAAACATGAATAAAAAAATAAAAAATCTCTGTGAATGAGTTACTGAAAAAATGAGTAGCTATATGTGCTGATTAATATTTTAACCTGTATTTTATTTTATTTTATTTTCCTTCCAGATATGCTGTTTCCATGGCGAGAAAGATTGGCGCTAAAGTGTACGCGCTGCCTGAAGACTTGGTGGAAGTCAACCAGAAGATGGTGATGACCATCTTCGCCTGTCTGATGGGCCGAGGCATGAAGAGAGCGTAAAGACATGAACCTAGCTCTGCTGTCTCGGCTCTTTTTAGGCATTTTCTCAGCGTTAAGAACAAACAAACACGTCACTTTATTGACCAACTGAAAACAGAAAAAGAACATTTTGTGGCTATTGGAACAAAAACACATGTTATTGGGGCTAAAAAGAGGAATTTGTAAAATGGTCAGACAGTTTGCAGTAGCAAGAAATCCAGGCTGTGCCAAGTGCTTTCTGGGGAGAGTGTGAGTAAGACTGTTGGGAAAATAAATTAATAAAAATAACAGTCAAGAACATGTTGCAGATATTGTAATAACTAGAAATATAACTTAAAAAAAATAAATCTCTGACCAAATTATGAATAACTTTTTGCCAATATTGCTATAACTTATTGCATTATGGGTCAAAGGTAAATACTTATTATTGGTTCAGAAATGTTATAACATTATCGGCCATTATGCAATTATTGTCTGCTGCAGTTGTTCATTGACACAGTTTTGTCTTCTTGGAACTCAAATGTAATTCCTAAAAATGGTCGGACATAATTTGAAAGATTTCTCGTAAAATATGTGCTTTACGATTGAGACGCAACATGGATATGAATATGATTGTGGATATACATGTAAAGTAGAGTGTGATTAGGAGAACGTCTGTTGGGGAAAATAGATTAAATAAAAGTTTTTTTTTGTTCCTTTTAAAAGCTATAGTGCGTAACTTTTTTTCACGCAACATAAGCTACACACTATAGTTTTAAATTTAAAGGCTTTGATACATGGGAATACTATAAAGCTACAGTGCATAACTTTTTCCACACAACTCAACTCAACTTTATTTATAAAGCCCTTTAAAACAACCACAGATGAAACAAAGTGCTGTACATAATGCAGGTAAAACAATTTAAAAGCAAAACAACAATTTAAAATTCAGATAAAACAATTTAAACAAATAAAACTAATAAGCACAATGAATAAAATACACCATAGGACACTAAAACAAAATTAAGGTCTCATGCTGGGTTGAAAGCCAAGGAGTAAAAATAAGTTACGCACTGTAGCTTTTAATTTAAAGGCTTTGATACATGGGAATAATTTATAAAAAAAAAAAAAACAATAACAGCTTAACAACATCTTCCAAATTCTACCTTTAGCTGTGTAGCCTAAAAGTTCCCCATATGTCACTGCCTCATGATAAATTAACTAAGTTGTGCTGTATCTGCCAATTCACTGTATGAACATTTATTATTGTTCTAAAGCCATATGATATGATGTAACCTTTTCTGGCCTTTTTTTTTTCTTTCTATATGACCAAAGCAGGCCGGTTGTGTGTGTTCCTTTTTAATTATAGCTGAGAATAGATCGCTATTTCTCAGACATTTCATACTACATTTCAATTTGACAAGTTGATTAAAATGTTGGTAACACTTTACCAGAAGGGTATATTAATTAAGTGTGAGTTAATGCTAGTAAGGGTTAGTTAAAATGACTATTAAGCATTAATTAAGTGTTAATGCTTAGTTATTTACAGTGATTCGTTAACTAATGATTGGTTAAGCATAAACTAAGCAAAACAGCTAGTTAACTACTGCCATCGGTGTATGAGTGTGTGTATGAATGGGTGAATGTGGTAAGATATGTAAAGCGCTTTGGGGCTGAGAAAATCGGCTAGAAGGCGCTATATAAGTCAAGTCCATTTACCATTTTACCATTTAATGCTTAGTATGTTTATTAAGCATTTAATAACAATTAGGTAATGCTAAGTAAATGCTAATTAAGCCTTATTTAAGCATTTACAAACAGTTAATTAATGTACCCTTATTCTAAAGTGTTACCAAAATGTTTATGTTGTAAAAAATAAAATAAAAAATCACCCTTAGACTGATTTTGTCCCGATGCTGCAGTTGAATATGTGTTCACATTTTTTCCATGTTTGTTTCTGCTTTCGTTATTTTCCCATGTAAAGTACCTTCCAATGTTTTTTCTTCTTTATTGGTCCTTTAATATTGCTTTACATGCCGGCAATACCTCCAACATTCACATCAATAATGTTAAATAAAAAGCTTTTTTTTTTTCCAATATATTGCTTGATGTCTGGCTTCCATACTCGTCTCTGTGCTTTATAAAATACTGCCACTGGAATAAGTCATCATTAAAAGGTGCTACGAGGAACTTTTAAATATTTCTGAAACAGTCTAATTTTTCCTCTGATGATCATAAATGACATGTAACAGCAAACGAGACCGTCAGTGCAAAGAATGCTATTTTTTATACAGTTTTTTAAATAGTAGCCTATGAAAGACATCATGTTATGGAAGCAAAATAACCAAACATCTCAAAATGCTCCAGTGCTTGGTTGTGTTTTTGCCTGTCGGGTCTCGCCTGAAGTGAATTCAATGATTAATTTATTCCGCTACTTGTTCAGGAAGAAAGACATTTAATTGATTTAAATTTAAAATCCAGCTTCTTACACAAAAAGGTACGTCTCTATACACGCAAGCAGGTGTGTGTGTGTGTGTGTGTGTGTGTGCAGAAAAACACCTCTTTCTTGGTTAATCAGGAGAACACACACACACACACACACACACACAAAGACACACTTGCAGTTTAGAGGCCACTTCAAACAGGATTCTTGAATTCAGATGAGCCTGCTGGTTGAAAGGATAACAC
>NC_137214.1:29773884-29778884 GCF_949987685.1 Ammodytes marinus | reverse complement strand
GTTTGTAAGCCTACAATGAATATAAAATAGACAGAATAAAAGCAATGCTGAAAATAAATAGAATTATTAAAGAAGTCGGACAAATCAAATATTGGAAAATACTTATTTATTTTGAGGGAAATTAACCATTGTAAATGTGTAAGTATCATGTATCTAGTGTGAAAATAAATGATAACTATGTATTTGATGTTTTTGCATTGTATATTGTGTATGTATTGTAGTTTTTGTTTCTCGACATCATTGTAAATGATATCTCAATTGATATCTTGAGTATAAAAAATAAAATAAAATAAAATAAAATAAAATAAAATAAAATAAAATAAAATAAAATAAAATAAAATAAAATAAAATAAAATAAAATAAAATAAAATAAAATAAAATAAAATAAAATAAAATAAAATAAAATAAAATAAAATAAAAAATAAAATGTGATGAAGTAAAAAAAAAACTACTAATTTATTTTCTCTATCCATATTTCCTCAGGGTTACGTGGGAATGGAGATGTACATAATCAAAGACGGGCAGCTAAAACATGTTCATATACACTAGTGTTTAAATATATTACACCAATTTTATATTTAAAAGTTCCTCGTAGCTACTTTAATATGAAGCAACAAGCAACACATTTTTTTTTACTAATATATTTTCTCAATCAATATTTCCTTAGGGAGACATTGCCAAAGTCGTATATGCCAAATGTTGGAAAAATACATCAAAAAGAATACAAAATTATAAAACATGTTTATTTGTAGTGTGGGAACAAATGATACCAACAAAAATATGAATATTGAATAAAAAAAAAAAAAAAAAAATTATTTCCCCTACCTGTGTTTCCCCAGGGTGACGTGGGAAAGGAGATGTACATCATCAAAGACGGGCAGCTGGCGGTGGTGGGGGAGGACGGAGTGACTCAGTTCGCCGTCCTGACGTCTGGAAGCTGCTTTGGTGAAATCAGCATCCTGAACATCAGCGGCAGCAAAATGGGAAACCGGCGAACCGCTAACATCCGTAGCCTTGGTTACTCTGACCTCTTCTGCCTGTCTAAACTCGATCTCACGGAGGTATAGTGCTTATTTATGTCTATGTGTCTATTTTTTTTTATTCGTTGATTGATTGTCTTTACTTCGAACATGTAAGCAATAAAAAAAAGTTAAAATAGTAGTAGCTAGATGAATTAATAAAAAACAAAAAAACAGACACACTTTTCAACATGCTCGAAAGGGGGAAGGAGGAAATAAATGTTTTATTTTTAATTTTTTTCTCGGGCAGTCTTCTTGTCAAGTGACCCATGGAGACTACTGTACTGAAATAGAAAGATTGTAGCTCTTTTACTTTTACTAAACATCATTGTAAGTTAGGGTCACCCCTCAATTAATCTTTCGAGGATAAATAAAGAAAAGATTAAAACATTTAAATGAAACTTATCTTCTCCACTATAGTATACAGTACGTATATATATAAAACACAAATAGTAAGATTGTACTAGCACTTATTTGCTTTTCTTAAATCTCTATCTTTACATTACTTATTAAAAAAATTGCTCTAAATGGCAATATTTTTTTTGTGTTGTCAGTGAAGCTTGAAAATGCCAAAAAATTATCGTAGAAAAAAAAATAGTAAGCATTGTAATAGCATTGATATGTACTATTTATTGTAATAGCCCCTATCTGCCCCCCTGTCAGGCTCTGATGGAGTTCCCTCACGCGCGGGCCCAGCTGGAGCAGCGAGGGAGAGACATCCTGAGGAAGGAGGGTCTGCTAGACGAGCTCACCGTGTCAGCCGGGGAACCGCTGGAGGACAAGGTGGACCGCATGGAGAGCGGGCTGGATAGACTACAGGTCAGGAATAACAGCTGTGTGTGTGTGTGTGTGTGTGTGTGTGTGTGTGTGTGTGTTTGTGTGTCTGTCTGTCTGTACCATATCACCAGGAGACTACAGTCCGATACAGGCACTGAGTAAGTGCATTGAACAAATCAATGATTGGATGTGCCAAAATTTCCTTCAATTAAACAACGATAAAACTGAAGTAATTGTCTTTGGTGCCAAAGATGAACAATTAAAAGTCAGCGCACAGCTTACATCCGTTATGTTAGAAGCCACACCCCAAGCCAGAAATCTTGGTGTTGTTGTAGACTCCGACTTGAATTTCAAGAAACACATAAAATCAATTAATAAATCAGCCTACTACCACCTAAAAAACATATCAAGAATTAAAGGGCTTATGTCTCAGCAAGACTTAGAAAAACTTGTCCATGCATTTATCTTTAGTAGACTTGACTACTGTAACAGTGTCCTTGCTGGCCTTCCAAAAAAATCTATCAGACAGCTTCAGCTAATTCAGAACGCTGCTGCTCGAGTCCTCACTAGGACCAAAAAAGTGGATCACATTACCCCAGTTCTGAGGTCTTTACACTGGCTTCCAGTCACTCAAAGAATTGATTTCAAAATACTGATGTTGGTTTATAAAGCACTAAATGGTTTAGGGCCAAAATACATTACTGATATGCTGATAAGTTATGAACCGTCCAGAGCCCTTAGGTCGTCTGGGACAGGTCTACTTACAGTCCCTAGAGTTAGGACTAAACGAGGAGAAGCAGCTTTTAGTTTTTATGCACCAACAATCTGGAACAAACTCCCAGAGAACTTGAGATCTGCTGCAACTCTCAGTTCTTTTAAATCGAGTCTGAAGACTTTTTTGTTTCCATTTTAACCTGCAATTTTCATTCTATTTGCTTCTTTTATTAAATCCAGTTTTCATGTTTTTATTTTTTTTTTATTTTTATTTGCTTCTTTTAATCGCTTTTAAATGTTTTATAATGTGTTTTATGTATTCTAATCTTGCCCCTGTAAAGCACTTTGAGTGGCCTTGTGTCTGAATTGTGCTATATAAATAAACTTGCCTTGCCTTGCCTTGCCTTGTCTGTCTGTCTGTCTGTCTGTCTGTGTGTGTGTGTGTGTGTGTGTGTGTGTGTGTGTCTGTCTGTGTGTCTGTGTGTGTGTCTGTCTGTCTGTCTGTCTAAGAGCTAGAGGAGTAGGTGGAGAGGATGGAGAGCGGGTTGGATAGACTACAGGTTACAAATAACAGGGAAATACTGTGTGTGTGTGTGTGTGTGTGTGTGTCTGTCTGTCTGTCTGTCTGTCTGTCTGTCTGTCTGTCTGTCTGTCTGTCTGTCTGTCTGTCTGTCTGTCTGTCTGTCTGTCTGTCTGTCTGTCTGTCTGTCTGTCTGTCTGTCTGTCTGTCTAAGAGGAGAAGGTGGATGGACTACAGGTCAGTCATATAGAGCAATACTACTGCCTATGTTCTGCTCCTGGTATAACAGTTTTGATGTCTCCACGCCTACAATAGTCAAAGACCCAGAGGCAAAAAAAAATGTTGGGTTGTCGATCCCCTCCGTCGTCTGTCCATTCCTGTGAACGCAATATCTCATGAACGCTTATGAGTATTTTCTTCAAAAGTTGCACAAATGTCCACTCTAATACAAGGATGAACTGATTTGATTTTGGAGTGACCTTCCATATTGTGAGGTCTCAGTGACCTTGTACCATAGTGTATCTTCTTAGGAGCTTTACCTTCTTCAAAGCATTGAACACCAACACTCTACTGTCAACATTTGGAAATTGTATGCCTCACAGTCTTCCAGTCTTCCAGTGTTCCTACATTCCAAACATTCACAATAATGTCAATAGTCTGGGGCGACTGTGTCTCAGTTGGTAGAGCGGGTCGGCTGATGATCAAAGGGTTGGAGGTTCGATCCCCGCCCTGCCACCTCTGTCATAGTTGTTGTGTCCTTGGGCAAGACACTTCACCCACCTTGCCTCGTGTGAATGTCGATAGTTAGCCTGCTATCGGTGTATGAATGTGTTTGTGAATGGTAACGTGGGAAAGGAAAACAGGTCTCCCTTGAAAAAGAGTCTTCGGTCTCAATGGGATTTACCTGTATAAATAAAGGTTAAAAAGATAAAAATAAAAACAACTCATGGTAACCTTGTTGTTTATTTCAGACGTGTCTGGCGCGTCTCCAGAGCGAGTTCCACTCTTCTCAGCTTCGTCTGAAGCAGCGAATCACCAGCCTCGAACAAAACACAGTCACCATGGTTACAGGCAGCGGCTTCCTGTCCGATGGCAACGAGAGCGTTATTGGACGCAGTGAAACCAACATCCGGCTTTTAAGGACTTAATCTGACTATTCAGTCATAAACACACACACACACACACACACGCACACACACACGCACACACACACATATGCACACAGGCACACAGTATTATCCTTGTCACAAAATATATTTACCTTACTTTTACTTCTTTGTAAGAGACACACCCATAAATCTGTTTGTCTGTTGTTAAAGCTATAGTGCATAACTTTTTCATATGAATGAATGTCAGTTACATTCAAGCAATCGCCAAACACATTGACACAAAGTTGGTTAAGCCTATCAGCTCCACAAAACTCTCTCTGTATTTCTCGGTATGGCAGCGTTTACAAAGTGGTGGTTATGTTGTATTTTAAAGCTGTTTCTTACCTTTTTGAAACTCTTGCTTCTTAAACTTGTAAACCGTTTTTAAAAGGAGAATAATAACTTGTATGTGAACTGTACATTGAATTTATTAAATCAAATAAAATCAAATCAGTTTTATTTGTATAGCCCAAAATCACAAACACATTTGTCTCAGTGGGCTTTACATTTCATACAATATGATACAATATGACACCCTGCCCTTACACCCTTAGCTCGGCTGAGAAAAAACTCCCAGTAAAAACCCTTTACCGGGAATAAAAAAATTGAAGAAATCTCAGGGAGAGTCGACAGAGTAAGGGATCCCTCTCCCAGGATGGACATGCTGCAATAGATGTCATAAGTAGAGAAAATCACGAAGGAATTTGATCATTGACCAGGTGATTACATGGTAATACTAAGTAAAGTGTGAATAGTGTGGATGCAGGAAGACTTCAGATGCTGCCAGAGGATCCACACCGTCTCGTCTCTCTATTACAATAC
>NC_137214.1:29748884-29763884 GCF_949987685.1 Ammodytes marinus | reverse complement strand
GACCTCACAACATGTAAGGCAGCAGTGACCTTTATCTCAAAAATATAATCAGTTCATCTTTGATTCAGAGTGTTCGAAGCGTTCCTCAAAGCGTTCCAGCGATATTGCACGAGAACAACCCAGACAGAAATATATAGAACAATATACAAATATAAAACAAAACAAAATGCCTCCAAATCTGCAGGAACAGCTATCCAATCAAGTGTTTATTCATGTGTGTGTGTGTGTGTGTGTGTGTGTGTGTGTGTGTGTGCGCGTGTACGTGTGTGTTTGTGTGTGTGTCTCTGTGTCTCTGTGTGCGTGTGTCTCTCTGCGTGTGTGTGCGTGTGTGTGTGTGTGTGGTGTGTGTGTGTGTGTGTGTGCGTGTGTGTGTGTGCATGCGTACCTGCCTGTGTGTGTGTGTGTGTGTGTGTGTGTGTGCGTGTGCATGCTTACCTGCCTGTGTGTGTGCGTGTGCATGCGTACCTGCCTGTGTGTGTGTGTGCGTGTGCGTGTGCATGCGTACCTGCCTGTGTGTGTGTGTGTGTGTGCGTGTGCATGCGTACCTGCCTGTGTGTGTGTGTGTGTGCGTGTGCATGCGTACCTGCCTGTGTGTGTGTGTGTGTGCGTGTGCGTGTGCATGCGTACCTGCCTGTGTGTGTGTGTGTGTGTGTGTGCGTGTGCATGCGTACCTGCCTGTGTGTGTGTGTGTGTGTGTGTGTGTGTCAGATTGCTCCCAGCTCCTCCTCTCTGGCTCCAGGTCCAGTGGTTGGTACCAGATCAAACCGGTCGGCCGCTCCTCTCCCGTCAGGCTGTTCTGTGATCAGAGCGACAGAGGAGGATGGACCGTCATGCAGAGACGAGTCACAGGGACTGAGAACTTTAACAGGTCTGGGGTTAGTTTACAATACCAAAATGTGTGTGTGTGTGTGTGTGTGTGTGTGTGTGTGTGTGTGTGTGTGTGAGAGAGAGAGCTTTAACAGGTCTGGGATCAGTTTACCATCATGAAATCAAATCAGATGCACACATTATATGTAGTTCAACTTCAAAACTTTTGTTCAATTGCTGTCTTAAAAACATGAATTAACTCAACATCATCATAAGCATTGTTTAAAATCACAAAGTTTACTTATAAAAGTTGTTTGAATAAATATGATTTAGTGTTTAAACTTTGAGTTAAAACTTACAATGTTACTTTTTTCAAGAAAACTTGCTTTATCTTCGCAAAGAAATTCCACAGTTACTATGACTAAATGATCAAATCTATCTATCTATCTATCTATCTATCTATCTATCTATCTATCTATCTATCTATCTATCTATCTATCTATCTATCTATCTATCTATCTATCTATCTATCTATCTATCTATCCATCCATCCATCCATCCATCCATCCATCCATCCATCCATCCATCCATCCATCCATCCATCCATCCATCCATCCATCCATCCATCCATCCATCCATCCATCCATCCATCCATCCATCCATCCATCCATCCATCCATCCATCCATCAGGTCGTGGTCAGAGTATAAAGATGGTTTTGGAAACATGGACTCAGACCTCGGAGAGTTTTGGATCGGGAATGACAACCTGCATTACATCACCAACCAAGGTCAATAATATAATATAACATATTATTAGATCGTCATATACTGTCAATGGATCAATGACTAATGCGTGACTAGAAAGTCAACGGTTTGCTTGTATAAAGCTTGTTCTGCTGGCCCCAAGTGGCCAAATATAAAAGTACACATATACAGTAGGGGAAGGTGGGGTGATTTGTGCAACTTTTTACTCAAAGTGATTTTAAAGTGAGGCCTTGACAGTTATGTCTCCAACTCAAATATGTACATATATTTCAGGATGTTGTGCATCCCTGGCAATAAAAACTTTGGATCTGGAATAAACTGTTTAAGAAATATAGCTTTCGGAAAAAAAGTTGTCTTGTCGCACAAATCACCCCACGTAGTGGGGTGATTTGTGCGTCATTTTGTCACAATGACAAAGTCACCATCATCATCTTTCTGGCCATCTGAACTCTCATCAGTGGTGTCGTTAAGTGGAATTGAGATGTCACTCTCTTCTGAGCTACTGTAGACAATCACTTTCTTTTGGTGACCAGCGTATACAGCCATGCCACTGGCACAACTCTCAGAAATGTACTTTGCACTAGTTGCTCCGTGCTTGTGGAACCAACTGCCACCTGACAAATGTGATTCCCCCTACATTTCTGCCTTTAAATCAAGGCTCAAAACCCATAAGTACACCCTGGTGTTTCCTCCCCATTAACCTCTGCACTACTTACTTACCTCTGCACTACTATCTGTGTTTATGTGGATGTATGGGCTTTACGTCTTTTATTTTGGTTATTGTTATTTTACCTTCATTGTTTACCTACTGAATGCACTATGTACAGCACTTTGGACAGTGCAAACTGTCATAAATGTGCTTTTATAAATACATTTTACTTACTTACTTACTTATAACTCACCCAGGCCCTTGCGCACAAATCACCCCATCCCCAGAATTTTGGATAATAGGCATGATGCAGCAATTTAGGGTTGACATTGTGCTAATTATATAGACTCAAAGTGTAGCATACCAAAGCACTAAAACATGTGTCAAATGTTTTCAAACGTGTCTATAATTGTTCAGACACAATAATCAAAAAACCTTGATCATGGAAATTTTACTTTGAAAGGCAAAACACAGTTTTTTTAGCTTAAATGTGCTTATATCTTATTCCTTGTGTCTCCCTTCTTTACAGGATGAGTCAAATGGATGGCTCTTCTTAAATATGTGGTCACATTTCCAATTTCTTCCACGGTTTTCTAGAAACAATGGGTTTTGCAACTTCCAAAATGCACAAATCACCCCACCTTCCCCTATATTCCATTTTTTTTTTTTTTTTTTAAATTAGTATTATTTTTTTGATGCTCTGTTTATTACATGTTTTTCTTTTTTAAGACAAATGTACAAACAAAACACAATAAACAGACAACAGTGCTACAAGACCGGTCCATATAGTAAAGGAGTAAAAGTGACATTAATACTTCAGCGAGATAGGGAACTGAGCCATTATTAAGTTTCATTCAACTTTTATTTATACTTGAGAGATCAATATAGGTATATACAGTATATATTGAGAGAGAGAGAGATAAGATATAAGTTGTGTTTTTATTGTCAGAAGGCTTTTGTCTTTCTGTCTGTTCCAGGTAATTATTCTCTGAGGATTTACCTGGAAGACTTTGATGGAAACCAGCGCTACGCCGACTACAAGGACTTCAGAGTGGCAGATGAAAAGGTTTCAATGTTGATTCACCACTAACATGTAGAAAAACAATGAGATATACTTAATTACAAATATGCAAATACTATTTTTCATACTCTAAATATAGGCTAAAGCTTTGGCCAGCAGCTTGTTTAGCTTAGCATAAAATACTGGTAACGGGTGGAAATGGCTAGCCTGGCTCTGTCCAAAGTTAAAAACCTGCTTACATTTGGTAATTCATACATTATATCTTTTTTTTGTCACTAAACCAAAGTGTAAAGCATATTATGCTTAACTTGCAGTAATAGAGCTATTACTATTTGTTTGTGGTGGTCAGAGGGCCCGTAGGCGCAAATTGGCAGCCACGCTTCCGCCACCGGTATATGACTGTGTGTGAATGAATGGAACTTGGAACCCTGTAAAGCACTTTGAGAGCCTAGAAAAGCGCTATATAAATCCAATCCATTATTAATTATTTTTCTCATACTTGTGAGTAGACCAGTTATCCAAGTATATCAATCAATCAATCAGACTTTATTTGTATAGCACTTTTCATACCCACATCCATATCCCTCTGTAGGACCATTACAGACTGTCGTTTGGAGCGTATGTTGGAACAGCAGGAGATGCTCTGTCTGGGACCTATCAGCTGGGTGTGTCTGACTGGGCCGGTCATCAGGGGGTTAAATTCAGCACCTTCGACCAAGACAACGACAACTACAGAGGGAACTGTGCTCTGGAGGACAAGGGAGGCTGGTGGTTCAACAAGTAGGAGGAGTTTTATGAGGAGGTTTTCTTTAGGTTTAAAGCTATAGTGTGTAACTTTTTAATATGAATGGATGTCGGTTACATTCAAAGACATCGCCAATTGAGTTGACACAAAGTTGATTAAGCCTATCAGCTCCACAAAACTCTCTCTCTGTATTTCTCAGTATGGCAGCGTTTACAAACTGGTGTCCCCCCCCCCACCATCCCCCCACCCCCGACACTGGTGCAGGAACTCAGAAAAAATCCCAAGAAGAGCCCAATAAATGTTTCAGTTGTTGATTCTGCTGCTAAGGAAAAAAACCTGGACGTAGGCCTACAGCAGAAGGTATAAAATTCATGCGCCATCACAGAAGGCTTTACCTCATGTAGATGCACCGACAGTGTTGTTGTAATAAATCTGAATTTATAGGGCGACAGAAGTTACGCACTATAGCTGAAATGCGTTTGTATCTGCGGTTGCAAATGCAAATGTAAATATGGGGGAAAGAGAAGTATTGATACCAAAATAACTTATTGTTATATGTTATTACTCAGAATTACTCATGGGGGCGACAGAAGTTACGCACTGTAGCTTTTAAATATAAAAGAGAAAATCTAAAATATGCCGCACAATACCCACAGTTGTTAATAACAGTACAAAATGAATTTCCCTTGTTATTCTTATTTCTTCAAGGTGTCACTCTGCCTGACAGTGTTGTTGTGATCACTCAGAATGACTCAGATCTCAACAGAAGTTACGCAATATAGCTTTAAATATAAAAGAGAAAATCTTAAAATATGCCGCACAATGCCCACAGTTGTCCATAACAATAATACAATATATTTTCTTTCAAGGTGTCACTCGGCCCATCTAAACGGTGTGTACTACCCCGGTGGTCACTACAGCGCAGCCACAGACGACGGGATCGTTTGGTTTCCATGGAGAGGATGGTGGTACTCACTCAAGACAAGCATCATGAAACTGAGACCCATGGACTACAAAATGGATCCCATAGACGACCCCAACACTGTGAATAAGAAACCACCTTCCTAGATCACGACACGAGGAGATATAAAGTGTCATTGGCTTGACTCTTTAGGGCAGAAACGGATGGTAAACATGTCAAAGTCAAGGTCAAAGTCAAATTTATTTCTACATTTAAAAACAACATCTGCTAATTGGTGTCAAATCGTGTTTCAAATTGAAGTGATACACTGCTGGTATAGGGTCAACTTTTTAACTTAACGATATCATCATGAAGCTTTGCCAGTTGTTAACTTACCATAAAACAATATTTTTTTTGTATTGCAATATTTTCAAAAACGTTTGAAAAAATATACAAATTTGGCAATATCCAACTGATTATGCGTTCATTTAGTATCTCTTTTAAAAAAACAAATCAAGATGTTGGATACAGCCAGACTTCAAATCTTCAATTTATATGTGGTGTGTGATACATGGTTACAACTTATTAGAGAGTCCAAAGATGTTACAGAATAGATTTTCGATAAAGCCCTTTTTCTGCCTGCCGTGTCTCTCCTTAACAACGCAGTGAAATCTTGAGAGATATCAGTCAGTTGCTTATATAGAAACTTACTTTTTGGATGAGTTGTGAAACTTTTGGCCATTTTTAGAGACATTCTGTTGTATGAGGAAGTACCCTGCTGCACACACAGCTGTCTGCTTTGTAGGAGAGAAAGGAAATCTAATGTCAGCATGTGTGTGCGTGTGTGTGCGTGTGTGTGTGTGTGTGTGTGTGTGTGTGTGTGTGTGTGTGTGTGTGTGTGTGTTTGTGTGTGTGTGTGTGTGTGTGTGTGACAAACAGACAGAAACATTGGACTAAAGGTGGTGAAAGGGGCCATTATCATGTCATTGAAAATGGCTGTAACACTATCTAGTTAAAGGAGCAGGTTAGCTCAGATCTAATTGAATACATTTTATGAAGATACAAGCTGTTCTATATAAGATTTTCAATAAAAAAAGTAGGTGTTTGTGTGATATTATTTTTCACTGGCATTTTGTCCACAATATTCCACTTAAATGTGCCTGTGACTAGACTATACTTCTAATCTAAGTACTATTTTAACTCTCTGTCTGTCTGGTACAACTATAACATATAGTGACAAATATATCACACATAATTTAAATAAAACAATACAATTACATTAATGAATGAAAACTACGTATGTTACACAGCAATTGAGTTATTTGTTAAGATGTTAGGAGTGACTTGATGTAAAAGAACAAAAAATACACTCCTTTTAGGGTTTTAATATGGTCTGCATTCTCATTTCACACGTACAGTTTGTTATAACAGCTCTGCCTGGGAACATACACCCACTTCTACTGTTCTGCCATTTGAATTGTAACTCTTACTCACAAAATAAAACAAGGAAACACTTATTCTTGTCCATTGGATTGAGTAATACATAGGAGAGGCCTACATAGCCTTTAGCGTACTGCAGCCTATATATCACTGATCATGTGTCAATAGTATTGCAGTAGGGCCAAGTCAGTCACCGCTACTGCTGTTATGAACATTTTTGTTTGTTTAGAATCATTTCTCACATATTGTGAAGGTTTGGTATCTATCTATCTATCTATCTATCTATCTATCTATCTATCTATCTATCTATCTATCTATCTATCTATCTATCTATCTATCTATCTATCTATCTATCTATCTATCTATCTATCTATCAATCTATCTATCTATCTATCTATCTATCTATCTATCTATCTATCTATCTATCTATCTATCTATCTATCTATCTATCTATCTATCTATCTATCTATCTATCTATCTATCTATCTATCTATCTATCTATCTATCTATCTATCTATCTATCTATCTATCTATCTATCTATCCATCCATCCATCCATCCATCCATCCATCCATCCATCCATCCATCCATCTATTTTTTCTTGGCTATACAAAATATAAAGAGAACAATAACTATGTGTGCCGTTATCTGAGATTGAAATATAATTCGTCATTACTTCAGTAGTTTTTATGAATCCTTAGATTGTAGTACAAAAGTGTAAACAGTTTTTTAATAACGTCTGATATGACAAATTGAAGGCAGAAATAAATCAATCGTCAGAGCGAGAGGAATGATCCCTTTTTCTAGGTGTATGTGCTTGATTTAGAATCCGCTGCTGCCCGGTGATTCGGTGATTTTTCCAGGTACACCCACAGCCAACGTTAAACACAACCGTCCCCGCCCGTGTGAATTGTCCTAGTTTCACAAAACAAGCGCATAGTCTGTTGCTAACACGGGCGGTGATTGGCTGAAACGCACTCACGTTCAGAGATTGTCAGTCAGCTGGAGCTCGAGGAAAAAATAACAGTTGCTTGTGTTTATTTGTCGGATGGATTAATGTCGCTGAGTTTAATAAACGTTTAATTTCACCATCGAAAAGCCTTACGATACACTCTTTGACAGAGAGGGACACATGGGAATGTAGTGTTGTTACCGCGCACCTTATTCTTGGAAACGATAGGTAAGTAAGCTAACATTAGCTAGTTAGCTCGCTTTCGTCTTGGCTGTCAAACCATAAAGCAGTTAAAATAGATTATTTTCCGCTTTTTTTCTTGTATTTAATATGTTATTATATTTAAAAACAGCTAACGGTAACTTTTATTGGCTTCCTTAGCTTTGTTCCCAGTTGGTTAGCAACAGTCTCTAAGCGACCCTTCCTTCCATTCCATTCCATTTTTGTCTCCAAGGTGACGGTGGATGTCGCTGCCTCCGTCCCATCAACGCCTGCTTTTTCTGGCCGATTTTCAGCACTCATTCCCGGCTCCTTTCCCTGTGCCTGTCGCCTGGAGCTCCGTCGTGTTTGCGGATGAACAAGCTGCCGGGGATCCGATGCTAGGAGCCGGGGACACGTAGCGGTGTGGGTCGGTGAGGAGATGCCTTTTTCCTGGAGACTAGTGTTGTTGTAGTCGAGGGCATGAACATGAGTGTGTGAACCGGGGTGTTGTTGTTTCGCCTATCGGGGTTCTTATGACTTTTTGAGACCTTTTTAATACCAGTGGGAACTCAATTATAAGCCAACTGCACTCCCATACCAGTTTAAAGGATATGAGGGGATCAGTATTGATTCTATGCCCTGTAGATAGACAATGATTTACCAAGTTTTGTGCCATGAAAGATTAGTACTAATTTGCTCTTTATAGCATTTTGTAAGTGGTGAGAGTGGGCACAGAGAGCGTTTAGAAAAAAAATAGGGTAATTCAACTAATGTGATCAGCCAACATGATGTCAAATGGAAGCTAATCGTTAATCT
Organism: Ammodytes marinus; assembly: GCF_949987685.1. Taxonomy (NCBI): domain Eukaryota; kingdom Metazoa; phylum Chordata; class Actinopteri; order Uranoscopiformes; family Ammodytidae; genus Ammodytes; species Ammodytes marinus. The sequence continues at coordinate 29,755,588 of NC_137214.1, read as the reverse complement.
TGATATATATTCTTTGTTTTTACTGTTTCTTCAATGGAATATTGAATGTCTAATCTTGATTGATTTTTTTATGCTTACTTTAACTGACCTAGTGTCTGAATTGTGCTATAGAAATAAACTTGCCTTGCCTAATTTATTAACAACATTTTACTGTATTTTAAACACATTTAACAATTTTGAGTACTGAAAAAATAAAACAATTATTTCACTCTTTTTTTAATTCAAGGCTTTCTTAGGGCCCCGCCACTGGTCTGGGCCCCCGGCAGTAATCACTCATCATTTCCACTTCCACTCCGACGCCCATGCCTATATGGATGGTGGGGTCGCAGTATGCCCACCCCCTCAACCACCATTCTTACACCCCTGCCGCTCGATGCTGGCACTGGGAGTAACAGCACCATCACCACCACCACCACCGCAGTTGATGAAGACGGGGGGCTCATGTCTGCTGCTGTTGCCCCCTCAAACCCTTCATCTTTGGGCCACTCTTCGTTCCGCTTCGTGCCGGCGTTCTGCCTGGGCGTGGTGGCTGCGGTGGTGATACAGCTGGCCTGGGGCGGCCTCTCTCTCACCTCTTTCTTCCTCAAGTTGTTCATCTATGTGTCCTTCGCTCTGCTCTGTTTCCTGGCCGGGAGTTTTGTGCTGCTAGTGAGGAAGAGTCCGCTCAAAGTCAGCTGCTTCAACAGACACCCGCGGCAGTCGGCAGTACGGCTCGACTTTTTCAACAAGCTCATGGTAAGATATTGATGGTACATTCTATTTAAAGGTTGAGTCAGCCATTTTGGAGAAAGTTGTTGTTCAAAATCAGTGAATTTCTCCTCACCATCCTCTACCTGTCTGTACGGTGTGTGTGCTCTGAACACGGTCTGGTGTTAATACACAGCCTAGGCTCTGTAAACAAAGGGACTTCTTCAACAGGCTCGTGGTAAGATTAGATATAGTGGTGGTATCAAGTATTTAAAGGTGGAGTCAGTGATTTTTTCGGAGACAGTTGTTGTTGTCAAAATCACTTTTTGTCATATTTAGTGAATTTTCTCCTCCTCACGATACTCTATCTATCCGTGCTGTGTGTGCACTCAAACACACAAACTCTGGTGTACTGTTAATACACAGCCTAAACAAAGGGAATGTAAACAGAGGGCCCCACCGTAGCTAGCAACATGCCCGTTCACAGAGCCTAGGCTGTGTATTAACACTGGATTTTTTTCATCGCACACACAGTACGGACAGGTAGCAGGTCGTGAGGAGATATTCACTGGTTTTGACATAAAGTGATTTGGACAACAAGCATCCTCCTCCATAATCGCTGACTCCATCTTAAACAGTCCTTACTCATATGTGGTACACACTTCACCATGTTATGTCACATTAGAATTACGCTGCACTGCTGGAATTCACTGATAAAGAGAAAACTGCCCAATTTGACTGTTTCCTCATGACACCTCTGTCACATCTAAACCTTTACTCCAACAGACTGTAGTCCACATTACATCGCTGGCTGTTAAAAACAATGGGGCGGCAGTGGCGAAGTGGGTAGGGAGTTCGCCTCTGGTGTGCAGGGGCGGAGGTTCGATCCCCCGCCTACCCGCCACATGTCGAAGTGTCCCTGGGCAAGACATTGAACCCCGAATTGCTCCCGATAGTTAGCTTGCACCCTGCGTGGTAGCTGCTGCTATCGGTGTATGAATGTGTGTGTGATTGGGTGAATGTTTACAAAACAATGTAAAGCGCTTTGAGTCTGTGAAAAATCAGGGAAAAGCGCTATATAAGTGGAGTCCATTTACCAATGTGGAACAGACTAGGGCTCCATCGTTATGGCTAAACCGATTATCATGATAATTTTTCAGCAATATTGAGATCCAATTATTTATTGATTTTTAAGTGACAAAAATATTTGTATCACGTAAACATCACACACTGCCATCAGTCACATCACACAGGCCCTGCTTTCACTTTTTCATTATTGTTAAATTACACATATTCGCAGACAAATACAGTGTTTAGTCACCTTATTAAAATTGTATTAATTGTGTACTGTGCAGCCCTAGAACAAAAAACACATCACATTGACATATTTTCATTTCTGCATTTTTATGCTCTCTCTCTCTCTCTCTCTCTCTGTCTCTCTGTCTCTCTCTCTCTCTCTCTCTCTCATCATCTTCTCTCTCCATCCCACCTATCCTCACTGTGTTGTTCTATAATAGATGAGCGACGGTCAAGCAGCTCCATACAGACACAAACGCACACTAGCACTCACACAGACAAACACACAGACACACACACTCAAACACGCACAGAAACATGCACACAAACTCGCACACAAACACACACTTAAACACGCACACAAACACTCACACAGACAAACAGACACGCACACACACAAACAAACACGCACACACAAACACACACACACACACACACACACACACACACACACACACACACACACACGCTTCTAGGGCCAGTTATTCTTCTAGGAAAGTGATTGTGTCTTTGCAGGCGGCTTGAGGCTCGCCTTAACAGTGGCGGCCTTTCAGTAGTGTCTTCTCGTCTTCTCGTCTCATGTACTGATGAATTATGGATGCTGTCGGTCGGTGGAGGAAATATTTTAACAAGCGTGTTTTGTCGACATGTTTCATGAGTCATAACTTGAGATGCCTCAAGCCACTATTTCGCTGTTCCGATACAATTCTGATATCTGGGGATTAAACAACACAGCAATTCCAAAAAAAATAAAAAATGAAAGCCCTCTGAATTCTAGGAGTCGCAACAAAAAAACAATTGGAACTACAGTAAATATAAACATTTGAAATTACTAAATTATTTTTTAATGTGTACTAAATCTCGTAAGTTAAAATATTTAGCTACACACAAAAATAATAATAGACAGTGGAATTTAGATTTTTTTTAACAGACAATATAATTTGTATCGTTGCATGGATCGGTGGCGTCAGTGCGATATCCGATGAATGGCTATTGGATTGGGTCTGTCTCTCCCATCTCTAGCCAGAACACATTTTGGGCTTCTTTGTGTGTCACAATCCTAGGCCTATTCAGACTCTCAGCTCTTTGTCTTCCTCTGCCTGTTGTCGCCTAACATTTCCTGACTTGAATGACGTCATCCTTTGTTTGTTTGTTTGTGAAGAGATTTGATCTGTTACTCTTGTTGTTGTGTTTCAGGCTCGTTTCTTGGTTCCGGTTCAGGAGGCGACCCCGAGCAGGAGGGTGGTGGTGTCGCATAATGTGGACAAGGCTCTGAAAGAAGGTAATGCATCGTTAAGAGATTTAATACATTGTTTTTTTTTACGCCCGTTTCATGATCACATCGATGTAAATGCATTTGGAAACTGTGTTTTGATATTTAGATTTATCACTGAGCCTGTGTCTCGACTTTTATTTTTTAATTTTTCAATTTTTTGGGCATTTTCAAGCTTTATTAGACAGTACAGAGTTGAAATGGGTAGACAGTGAGAGGGGGGGATGACCTGCAGTAAAGGTCTAGGGGTTGGATTTGAACCCGCGACCACTGCAACGAAGGCCGGAGCCAATATGGTACGCGCTCTATCCACTACACCACTGGAGCACCCATGTCTCGAGTGTTGTTGTTTTCTAATTCACTGTAGTTCCTTTCTGCCAGTTTATTTTAGTCTCTGAATTCTAAATATAAAATGCACCTTTTATGTAATGTTCTTAAAATAACTTCGAAGGATTTCGTCTTAAAATGTCATCATGATATGACTGTATTTTTTTATAGAGCCCTGCACAATCAAATATGTTTATGTTGCAGCTGTGTATGTCCCTTTTTTATCACATTAGAAATTATACCACTATAACTATTAATATGAGAAGGCACAAAAAAGTCCCACAATGCAATAGTTGCCTCTATATTAACAAATGCGTATATCACATACTATATGCGACACTGCATTTGATTGTGTTTATGCAAAATTATAACAATTAAATGTCAGAAATCTCCACATATATGGAGTTTACACATCCCTCAAAAAGTCAGTCTCCATTTTTTAAGGTTTTGTGCGACTGTATGTGTTTGTATCACCAGGAGACTCTCAGTGAAATGTTTCAGACAGGGAGGAAGAATTTCCAACTTCTGTTTTTGAGAAAAAAAAACTGCTGACGGATTCTGTTTCTATTTCTGTGACCTGTCAGTGATCTCTCCCTAGAATACTGGATTACAACACACACACACACACACACACACACACACACACACACACACACACACACACACACACACGCGCACACGCGCACACGCACACACGCACACACACACAGTCATTTAGATCGTTATGTGTGTTTGCCAAGTAACAGATGGCAGCAGCCGGATTTACACCAATGGTGTGTATTTGCACATGTTCCCACGTGTGTGTTTTTAAAAATGTTGTTTGGTCGCAGTGAGGGACACACAAGTTATGATAAAATGATTGAGATCACAGTCAAGCCATGTGCTATTTGATGTCTTTGATGGTGTATCATTTTTGTGTTAGCGCTAAATTCTTGGATTAAAACAAGCACTTGAGCTCAGTGCATTAGCTTCCCAAGAGACCTGTGACTATTAGCTTTTTTATATTGTTAAGAATAGCACATAAGAAAATACACACAATCACTTTTTATAGTATATTTAAAACCAATGCAGCAAATGTCAAACGTGCAGAAACGTGGTTTAAAAAAAAGGCACCAACATATCTGACAAAACGGACTGTGATGTACAGTTCATGTGAGAAAACAAGGCTTGTCCGCCACATGGCGTATCGGCAACATACTGTACATAGTGACAATGTATGCTTATATATACACACTCTAACCCTAACCCCTGAAGTCCACACAGTTAAAAGGATACAAAGACATTTCCCTTAGTTAGTTAATTGATCATAAAAGGAAAGATTGATTTGAGTCACATATTTTTATGGAGTTTTTTTTGCTTTAGTTCTGATTCATTAGGACGTTACATCAATCTGTACTTCAAAGCTAATCTCCATTAGTAACATCTGTCAATTTCACTGTGGAGTTTGATCTTTTAATGCAGGAATGGCGCCGATTAAAATACTTAGCTACAGTTGTTTTTTATACTGTAGTTGCGATCTCTTTTTGCAGTCATTTTGCTTCCTGTGTAGTTCTATGTTGAGACAAGATATAGAACTATCGAGATTATGCTCACAAGTTTAAAATTGACCACCTACACTGAAGTGAAAACCTGAAGCAAATAAAGCGATTTAAAGGTGCAGTGTGTAATATGACATCATCAAGAAAGTTCTACAAAGTTCTAGAATGCAACACTCCCTGGGTAACCCCAACCCTTTCGAATAATAACAGAAGCTACAGTGGCCTTCAAGGACAAGAACAATACTAAATTTTAAACAATGCACCTGATGACATTCCAACTATGGCACTTTCAAGATGGCGGCACTAGGCCTTGGTCCAAAATATGCAGAAATATGGACATATACGAGACCCTTTCTAAGGGGGAAAAAAATAATTCAAAACATTTTTTTCAGCTATTATGCACTAAACTAAATGTACTTATGGATATTATAATTACTTTCTACAAAATCTGCTAGGAAATAAAACCCAAAATTCTACACACTGCAGGTTTAACACTGTTTAATCTGTCCACACAAAGCTGACCAAATTTTACAGTGACCACAGTGTACAAACATCAGTACACTTAATTCTGTATAAGCTGAAACGTAGCAGTTTCACTTCAAAGCAAGGTTTGAATCCACCTGACAGCTGTGATCTTCCCTTTCTATGTGGGGTTTAGATGTGTGATGCATGAGTTGTGCCTGTACAGTATTTGCGTGGGCTTTCTCTGGTTTCTTCCAACAGTCTGATTGAATTTATGTCATGTGAATCGGTGGCTCTAGGGGCCTGTCGTCACCTTGTGTGTGAGTGGGTATGAAAAATAGATGGATGGCTGGATGGATGGATGGATGGATTTTATCTCTGCCTTTCATATACTGCACCAGTGTTCACCTGTGTTTTGAGGAAATGAAACCTAGTGCAAAGCAAACAGTGGTTAGTTCAGAAGGCCTGGGTTCATTAGGGTATTTACATTGAAACCAGAGATGGGAGGGCAGCTCTTCTTGTTTAGAAAGCTTGAAACCTCAATAACTATTTGGTGACAGGGGACTGACATTGATCATTGTGTTTTGAGTATTTTGATTTCTGCATTTTGTGAGTATTTAGTTTTTTTAATTTGAATGTAAAGTGTCTTTGCAAGTAAGTAAATAAACAAAGACATGCAAAACATGAATATACTTAACAAAAGAAATATACAAAAAAGACAAAACATACAGTATATATCTGCAATGCCTGTTGGTGAACAAAATGTTGATCATTTTTTGAAAAGAGGCAGTGAAAGATTTCCGATTTAAACATTTTAAAGTAATACTTTCTTTTTTTCCTATAATGGATTCAATTGGTAACAAACAACTTTTCAGCTTGATAAAATCTCCTCTTTCTGCTTTTTGCTGCAGCTCTCTCTCTCTCTTTAAATGTCCATATTCTGGCATCCATATTCACCACCCCTCTCTCTCTCCCTCTCTCTATCCCCCTCTCTCTCTGTCCCCAGTGTTTGACTATGCGTACAGAGACTACATCTTGTCGTGGTACATCCCCCTGAGCCGAGACGAGGGCCAGCTGTACTCCATGCTGTCAGAGGACTGGTGGCAGATGATTGGTCAGCT
>NC_137214.1:29711384-29741384 GCF_949987685.1 Ammodytes marinus | reverse complement strand
ACAGCCAACAAGGTGACGCAGTGCTTTCACATTCCACAGGGCTTAACATTAACACTGCTAATATAGGGCACGGTACAGTATTAGGGGAATAGTGCTGTAGTAATGAGTGACACAATGTTTTGGCTAGGACAGGATTAGTGAAATATACAAGCTCCAGGGCTGGGGGTTGTTTTCACACTTTGCCAAACATTGGAGCTGTTGTTATTCTAAATCAGAGTAGATTACACATATTGTGTCTGCTGTGGGCATTTGAATTTGCAGTTTTTCTAAGAAATGCTTAGTGGATATTTCTGGACTTTTATTTTTGTTATTTGTTTATTTGATGCATAATAATTACCATCAGAAATACAAGACGTAAACATGCAGGTGTTAACGAGATTTAGAAGTCCCTAGGCAGGTGACAAAAACAGAACAATTACTCTTTTGTTTTTTAGATTATTTTTTGGGGCATTTTCAAGCTTTATTAGATAGTACAGAGTTGAAATGGGGAGACAGAGAGAGGGGGGATGACATGCAGTAAAGGATTTGAACCCGCGACCACTGCAACAAAGGCCGGAGCCAATATGGTACGCGCTCTATCCACTACACCACAGGAGCGCCCCGGGAGAACCATTACTTTGACATAAAGGAAATAAATGTGGTGTGAAAAATAACTTGAATAACATGTTTTTTTGTTTGTGTGTGTGTATTTATTTGTCGATGTTTGTGTGACAGAACGAGGTTCCTCAGATCGTGGGTGAGATCTACCAGAAGTTCTTTGTGGAGAGCAGAGAGATTCCAGTGGAGAAGTTTCTCCTGAAGGAGATCCAGCAGAGTCTGGTGGGGAACCGAGGAACTCAGGTCTTTGTCAGGCTACAGGAACAGGTAACGGATGGTTTGACTAGCTGTAACTAAACTAGACTAAAACTAAAGGTAAAAGATGGTTTGACTACTGACTTAAAGCTGGGGTGGAGAATTTGGGGAGAAAATAGCAGTTGGGATAGAGATTTGAATCCAAATACCTCAACCGCTCCACTTGTTCTCTTTGGTCCCTCCCCTATGGTCCCTCCCTGACACGCTCTACACACCAACAACGTCGGTGCCAAAGTGAATGGACAGTCCCAACAGCCAATAAGAACAGAGAATCATATATATATATTTTTTTTTTTTTAGAATCGGAGCCTCGCTCTGATTGGTCAAAGTATACCGCAGCCGCTCATGTTAAAGCTACTACGAGTAAGTCGGCACGTTGGCGACACCTTTGAACAAAAGCGGTAGTATTATTACGACGCCAGCTGTCGTGAAGCTGTTTTGTAGCTCGTGCAGGCGTGCAAGATTCAAATAATCAGGAAGCAATATGGTGCGTGTCCGTGTGTTGAAAGTGTGAGGGCACCGGACTCTTTTCGGCTCCGTGAGTCTATGGGTGACACAGCATCAACTAATGCCAGTAAGTGCTAAACACACCTGATTGCAATGAGTTGATGCATTGTCACCTCTCACGGAGCTGAACGAGTCCCCGTGTCCTCACACAAAGCGAATGAACGAGAGATGGCAGTTAGTTAGTATGGATCACGATGAAGTAATGTGTTTATGTTGTAAATAATGACTATTTCCGATGAATAATGGTCATCTGATGATGCTGGTGAGGCAAAGTAAACTTTGTTTTAGTAGGCTACCGCTCATTCATTTAGGAGTAAACACTGCAGTCTAGTTTCGCTGCGTGAAATTGTGTATACGTTGCTTGGCAACGCCCTCCCGCCCGACTATCACTCTCCCTTTTAGCTTTTCTTCATTGCATTTTCTTTTTTTGTCTTTTATGGTTCAGCCCCGTTATCAGTCATTATGACGACAAACAACTGTCTCAAACAAGGCTCCCGCTTCTCAAATCGCGTTCCTGTGCCTCACTGAAATCTGTGACCAATACGGATATGTGACCATAGAGCATGCACGCGTGAACCGAAAATCGGACTGGGTGTACGACCAGATCAAATGCAGTAATAAAAACTATATAAAAACGTCTTTCTTTGCACTGATGGTCTCCTTTGCTGTTAAAGGTAATTTATGATTATGAGAGGAAACATGAGGCTGTTTAAAAGATATTTAAAAGTTACTCGTTGCCGCTTTAATTTTGACCAATCAGAAATCACATACCCCAGCTTTAATGTAACTAAATAATGGTAAAAAGATCGCAAACAAATACAAAGGACTCTCGATAGTATGCTGATGTTTTACAGTGTCAACAGGAACAGGTAAATGCTGCTTTGACCACTGATTCTAACTCTAACTAACTGCAGCCATAATTTAATATCCTCAGAAATGTCAAAGTAACTGAAAAAAGGGAGTAACAATAGTACATGATGGTTTGACTACTGACTAACTGTAACTAACTAGACTATAACTAGAAATGTCAAACTAACTGGTGGTAACAAGATCTTAAAACAAGAAAAAAGACGTACCATATTTGCTAATGTTTCAGTGTCAACACTGCTACTGTTCTGTCGCTGTCACACATCTTTTACTAGAAGAATGTTAATTGTTCGAGATAAAAATAAAGCCTTGTTGGGTGATAGTCAATATACGTTATATGAATACCCTTCTTTTTTTACAGATGAGGTAATGTATGTAATCATGTTTTTGCATCTCTTTATATTTATTTAAAGCTTCTGGATTCTTTCAAAAAGTTGAACATTTATCTTTTTAAAGTGCTAGAAAAGTGCTAGAATTATAATCTTGAACAGCTGTTGCTCCCTGTTGCAGGTTGCTGATGTTTGTGTGTCCAAACTGCTACTTTTCTGTTACTGTCACACATATTTTCCTTCAAGAATGTTGATTCTGGGGGCGCCTTTAGCTCAGTTGGTAAGGCGTCCCCCTCCCGGGCCGGGCCCAGCAGCAGACCCGGGTTCGATTCCCACCCGCGGTCGTTCTCTGCATGTCACTCCCCTCTCTGCCCCATTTCACCTCTGTCTCTCTGCACTATCAATAAAGCATAAAAATGCCTAAAAAATATATCTTAAAGGGGCAGTGTGTAATATGACATCATCAAGAAAGTTCTACAAAGTTCTAGAATGCAACGCTCCCTGGGTAACCCCAAACCTTTAGAATAATAACAGAAGCTACAGTGGCCTTCAAGGACAAGAACAATTCTAAATTTTAAACAATGCACGCACCTGATGACATTCCAACCAACATGGATGCCTCCATCATACTTGCCTGTTCAATGTACAAAATGTAATATTAATATTTGTAATTCTCCGCTCAGGAGGACAATTCAGATTATTGGCAGAGGTGATTGTACACCAATGAGGACATATTTGTGAATGAGGATATTGATTTTAGCTAATAAATCACTTAAAATGTTACACAGTGCCCCTTTAAAAAAATAATAATAAATAAATAAATAAAATGTTGATTCTTCGAGATAAAAATAAAGCTTTGTTGGGTGATTATTGAAAGTGCTAGACAAGTGTTTATTATTTACTAATTTGTTATTATTTACTCATTTTTGCACTATATATGTTGGTTTGCACTGTCTTGTCCTGTCTTGCACTTGTCCTATTGTAAACTCCACTGTACCAAATCAAATTCCATACATGTTCACATGTCATGGCAAATAAAGTCTTCTGAATCTGAATCTGAATCTGTGAATGTGACTCTTTTGCTCCCTGTTGCAGGTGGCAGAGACGATGAGAGAGCGTTACTACCCGTCCTTCCTGGTGTCTGACCTCTACGAGCGGCTCATCAGACGAGACGAGCTGAACAGCCAATCACAATGCAGCACGGAGGAGAAGGAGGAAGAGGTACACACACACACACACACACGCACACGCACACGCACACGCACACACACACACACACACATATACAGACATTTCTTTTTCTTGATTAGCACTTGAGGAGCATTGTTAAATTTATAGTATTGTCCCGTTTGTGTTGTATGTGGTTTCTGAAACTGTGTAATGGACGCCCTGCACATTTCAACTCTAAAACAAGTTTACCTATGGCTACCTACAATTAAAGTAGCCTGAATAAACAATGTAGTAAAAATGTTAAAGGCCTACTTCAGAAAGAGAAATGTAGGGTTAGACAGTGAGACCATAAAACACTCTTTCTGCCTTTTCTCAGGCTAGGATGATCCGATTTTTTTTTTTTTTTGCACATTTATACTTCATAGGATCTCCGAGTTCAATACACCTTCATCTCCGAGTTCAATACACCTTCATATTCCAACCGGTGAAGTAGGCCTTTAAGGTCCATGTGTGTATACCTCTAATATTTGAATAATTCTATGTATGTATTGCCTTGCTCAGTGCCAGGGTCTAGAGGCAGGGGAGGACGTGTGCGATGAAGGAACTAAAGGAATCAACGAGCAGGTTAGCTACGCGGCTACAAAGCTCCGCGCGCTCTACGACAAACTGGAATACAAGCGCCAGGCCCTGGGCTCCATCCAGAACGCTCCCAAACCAGACAAGAAGGTAACACCTTGCCTTGTGTGAATGTCGATAGTTAGCCTGCCATCGGTGTACGAATGTGTGTGTGAATGGTAACGTGGGAAAGGAAAACGGCTCTCCCTTGCAAAAGAGTCTTCGGTCTCAATGGGATTTACCTGTATAAATAAAGGTTAGAAAAACACCACTACACTGAATTAGGGTTGCTGAAATTTCCCGAAATGGCCCCTTTTCAAATCCCGGGATTTCAGAGCTCCTCACGGGATTTCCCGGGATTTCCCGTTGAAACCATTATTGCCCTTTAATACTACTTTAATGGGACTAAATCAATGCCAATAGATAAATAAATGCAGCAGGACAAGGCTATATTACATCACGTTTTATTTCTACTTAAATAACATGAAGAAAAGCCATTCAAATTAGGCAAAATATTTTCCAGAAGTTAAATAGGCCTATTAAAAACGGTGTTTTTATGAAGAAAATACGAAAAATGTTTCACAGAGGTTCAATATCAAAACATGGCCAAAAAACGGTGTTTGGCGAACAAATGTATTTCAAACAATCTATTTTTATTTCTATGAACGAAATCAGTTTAAATTGAATATTTTCCAAAGGATAGGCAAATAACAAAAAATGCACTAGGCTACCGATTGCTCTTAACGTGTGAAATAAGACATGACAGAACTAACAGCCTATTCAAACTGACACGCTAAGCAAGATTACTTTCCAGCTTTCCTTTCTTTTACTTTCATGAAGTGTGACTTCAAGAAACACTGCTCAGCCTGTTTCTGAGCTTTGTCACGAACTGACACCGAGAACGCTCTTTCTTCCACGGACGTCGGCTGTATGGTGGAAAGTGGGTCGCTCTTTGGTTGCCTCGAAGAGCGCAAACTCTTTTGAAATTATTTTGTGGAGGTCATTCCCATACCTCTGGTCTGGCTCGGGACATTGCATGCAGTCATTAGCCTCGTTCGACTTGGAGCCGTCTTGCTCAGACCTGCGCAACTATGAAGCCCGTCTTGCTGAGCGCACAACAAAAATGCTGTGCGCTCAGCAAGCCGAGCGTCATAATTGCGCAGGTCTGAGCAAGACGGCGACATCTCTAACGAGGCTAATGACTGCCTGCTGCAGATGTGCAGTAAGGCTCTGGGTCATCGCCTGCTCGCTTGGCTCTGGCTGATACGCATATTCTTGGGTATCATCAGACTCTTCCTTGGACACAGCACTTTCAGTAGCATATTGTAGAGGCGCTGGTATTTCGTATGCCTGCCTGTGTAAAAAATACATTTCACACAAAATATTGTGTAGCCTTTGTTTTATTCATTTTAGCTTATTAAAAAAAATATCCCCCCTCAAAAAAAACGAAAAAAAAAAAAACGGGAGGACGGGTCCCGCGGCCAATTTCCGGTACTCCCGGACTGACTCATTTCACGGGAATCCCGAAATCCCGGGACCCGTCCAGCAACCCTACACTGAATACAATACAAATGTTTTCTGTGGAATAGCTTAAAAATTCCAAGCACAAGATCTGTATTAATGAGGAAGAATTGTCTTTCCTTGTGCCCATACCAACGGATTAGGCCATTCAATTAAAATAAAAAAAACTAAACCACCGTTAATCTCGGGGTTATTACAATTACCTAAATGAAAAACTAATGAGAAACTGAAACTAATGGTAACATTTTTTAATTTTTTTTATGAGTCAAATATATCATATTAACTTTAATTGTACTGTTTCTATAATGCATTTGTCATTCAATATTACTTAATTCATAAAAAAACTTGTGGAATATGACTTATACTTCAACACTCGGCTCTTTTAAATCAGGTCTGAAGACCGTTCTGTTTCCGTTTTAACCTGAAATTTTAATTTCTCATTTTGAATTAATTATTATTTATTTATTTTTTTGGAATGTGTGCTCTATACTTGATGTATTTTGTTCTTGCTTAAATTCTTTTTTGAATGTGTGCTCTATGCTTGATGTATTTTGTTCTTGCTTAAATTCTTTTTTGAATGTGTGCTCTATGCTTGATGTATTCTGTTCTTACTTGATGTATTTTGTTATTGCTTATGTAAAGCACCTTGAATGGCCTTGTGTCCGAAATGTGCTCTAAAAATAAACTTGCCTTGCCTTATAATATGCAGTATAATAATAAGAATCTGTCTGTTGTGTGTGTGTAGATAGTGAGTAAACTAAAGGAGGAGATTGGAGCGATGGAGAGAGAACACGGTGAACTGCAGCAGCACATCAGCAGAACAGACTGGTGGTGTGAAAACCTGGGCCACTGGAAGGCCACCATCTCTACTGCTGAGGTAAAGCCTGTTACTGCCAACCTTTGTTTCATTACAGAGTATAGCTTCAGATGGGATGTAACTCACAGCCACTACAACATGCAGTGTGTGTGTGTGTATTTGTACAGTAAAATGTCACAGTAAAAGACATCACAGTAATATTTACAAAGTAAGTTTTTTTTTAACCCTATATTTCTCTTTCTGTGATGTCACGAGAAAGAGAAATATAGGGTTAAAAAAAACACTCTTTCTGCCTTTTCTCAGGCTAGGATGAACCGATTTAAATTTTTTTTTGCACATTTATACTACATAGGATCTCAGAATTCAATACACCTTCATATTCAAACCGGTGAAGTAGGCCTTTAATTTGTTTTGACAAGACTGCCGGACCCGACGGGGGCAGATCTGAATAGTTATTTCACCTTAGATTTCGAAGGTCGTGATTGTGACGTAATTTCAATCGATTTCAGACTTACAATCAAGATCGTTACATCCCTTATATAGACACATGCACTTATGGTTGAATGTCAATAGATTTGGTTTATGAAGTTAATGCAAATAATGTAGTAATTAAAAGTGTGTGTGTGTGTGTGTGTGTGTGTGTGTGTGTGTGTGTGTGTGTGCGTGTGCGTGTGCGTGTGCGTGTGCGTGTGCGTGTGCGTGTGCGTGTGCGTGTGCGTGTGCGTGTGTGTGTGTGTGTGTTGCAGGCCACAGAGGAAGGTGGGGAGACGGTGGCGTGTTACAGTGTGTGTGTGAGTCTGTCAGAAGGAGAGGAGGCGACCAACAGTCGCTGGAGCGTCCAGAGGAAACTCACTGAGTTCCAGATGCTGCATCGAAAACTCACAGAGGTACAACACACAACACACAAGAACCTGTACGGCAATGTTTCTCTATCTGTACGGTAGCAGTTTTTCCCCTGTGCTTTATCGGTAAAGGACATTACTACTAGTGGTTTTTCTACAAGCATTAGAGAATAATTTTTTTTTTATCCCACAGTCCCTTTTGATGTTATAATGTATTTATTGCTGAATTTAGACCATACAACGATGAGATAAGTCTGTTTTCAGTTCAATTTATGCTTCAGATTCAACCTGTGGAAAGAGTTTGAAGTTTCCTAAGTCAGACAATATCCTGTTTACATTTGTAATACGCTGTTAACTCTCTAGAATGAAGGAAACCAAATATAACTGTACTACTAAATATATTTGTTTGGTCAATAATGTGGTTATCTCCCTCATTACAGTAAAATCACACGTATCTCTGTGTTTGTGTCTCGCTCAGTGTTTTCCGTCGTTGAAGAAGCTCCAGTTGCCGTCGCTCAGTAAACTTCCCTTCAAAACCATCGACCAGAAATTCTTAGACAAGAGCAAAACACAGCTCAATGCCTTTCTCCAGGTAAAGATTTATAATAACTTAGAACTTTATAATACCTATCGTTTATAGGGCCTTTTCCACTGTCTGCTGTAATAGTAAGAATTTAAAAAACGGTGTGTGTGTGTGTGTGTGTGTGTGTGTAGCGTCTGTTAACAGATGAGCGGTTGTGCCAGTCTGAGGCTCTGTATGCATTCCTCAGCCCATCTCCAGAACACCTCAAGGTAACCACTTGCTCATTATTCCAAATTAAAAAAGACAAAGCTATTAATCTATCTATATCAGACAAAGCTACTAATCTATCTATATCAGACAAACCTGTATAATATAGAAACACCTCCTTCTGGCTAGTTCAGGACTTCTTTTAGTAACATTTCCATCAACACCTAAGAGAGACAGGGAGACAAAAGTGTTAGTTACATATTATATCATAAATACTACGAAATATTGAAAAAGATATTGTTTGAAATTAGTTAGGAAAATCATTAAACAGAAACTGTTGTAATTAACATCAGTCATTTTCTTTGTTCCCTGTCTGAAGGTGATGTCGATCACCAAGAAATCGTCCTTCTCTCTGGCCTCGTTCCTGGAGAAGCTACCGGGGGATTTCTTCTCCCACACGGAGGTACGCGCTCATTCATAAATAAAGCAGCAGTGAATTATTGTGGGCTGTCTCACACACTAACAGTGTGTGTGTGTGTGTGTGTGTGTGTGTGTGTGTGTGTGTGTGTGTGTGTGTGTGTGTGTGTGTGTGTGTGTGTGTGTGTGTGTGTGTGTGTGTGTGTGTGTGCGTGTGCGTGTGCGTGTGTGTATGTTCAAGTTTTTTTTTGCAAGAGGGTGTCATACTATATACGGAATGTGAAGCCCACTGAAGCAAATTGATGTTTGTGATATTGGGCCATTTGATTTATTTGCTCCGTGTGTGTGTGTGTGTGTGTCCTTGTCCGTGTCCGTGTGTGTGTGTGTGTGTGTGTGTGTGTGTGTGTTCACAGGAGGAGGTTGACGATGACAGTGACTTGTCAGACTACGGTGACGAGGGAGACGGGAGGAAAGACGCGCTGGCCGAGCCCTGCTTCATGCTCATAGGGGAAATATTTGAACTCAGAGGAAGTTAGTAGTAAACTGTTGTCTTTTTTAATCAATTACATTTGTTAATTAATACACAAAAAACACATTTTCACATGAAAGATACAGAGGCATTTATGAAGAAATGAAAAATCTCTATGGCTCATGTCTTTATGGGAGTAAATCATACATTCTTACGCCATAAAGTAGTAGTACAATGTAAAATCTGACCTTTTTTTCTGTCTTTTGTCTTTTGTCTGTCTGTCTGTCTGTCTGTCTGTCTGTCTGTCTGTCTGTCTGTCTGTCTGTCTGTCTTTCTGTCTGTCTGTCTGTCTGCTCAGTGTTTAAGTGGGTGAGGAAAACTCTAATTGCACTAGTCCAGGTGACTTTTGGACGAACTATCAACAAGTAAGTTCCAGCAAATTGTCATTTGAATTAACTGTGTAGGAAAAAAAAGTAAAAGATCTCCCTTTTAAAAAGAGTTTCCGGTCTCATTGGGATTTACCTGTATAAATAAAGGTTAAAACAACTCACTCTTTTGGGAAGATATTTTGATTATAATAATGAAAGCTCACCACAATCAACATATTGTGTCTTTTCACTGCAATTTGCATTAAAATCCTATATTCTCCCATCCCTACCTGTTTCATAGTGCTAGACTTTGTATCTTACTCAACTCAAAGTGCTGTACAAAACTCAATACAAAACAACATATACGATACATGAGGAAAAAAAGAGAGGAGTGTCAAAGTCTCAAGTTTTGTTGCAAAGAAAAAAAAAAGAAAAAAAAAGGCAAATGGTAAAAAAAAGTGAGTTTTCAGCAACGTATTAAACTGTTTTCAATGTAATTTGCATTCAAAACTTATATTCTCCCATCCCTACCTGTATCATAGTGCTAGATATTGTTTTTTTTTTTTTTTAAGATATTTTTTTGCCATTTTTATGCTTTATTGATAGTGCAGAGAGACAGAGGTGAAATGGGGCAGAGAGGGGAGTGACATGCAGAGAACGACCGCGGGCGGGAATCAAACCCGGGTCTGCTGCTGGGCCCGGCCCGGGAGGGGGACGCCTTACCGACTGAGCTAAAGGCGCCCCCTTAGATATTGTATTTTAACTAAACTCTAACACCCTGTGTGCTTTCTGTAGACAGATCCGGGACACAGTTTATTTCTATAGCACATTTAAAAACCACATCGGTTGACCAAAGTGCTGTACAAAATTCAATACAAAAGAACATATAAGATACATGAGAAAAAAAGGAAGGGGGAAAAAAGGGAAGAGTGTCAAAGTCTCAACTTTTGTTAAAGGCCAATGCAAAAAAAGTGAGTCTTCAGCAACTAACACCCTGTGTGCTTTCTGCAGACAGATCCGGGACACGGTGAACTGGATCTTCTGTGAGCAGATGTCTGTGTGTTATATCAGTGTGTTCAGGGACACATTCTGGCCCAACGGGAAGCTAGCGCCGCACGTCAAAGTCCGGACTGACACTGAACGCATCGAAACTAAAGACCGCGCGCAGCAGAAACTACTTGACAATATCCCAGGTAGGAAACACAACCAGTAGTAACTTTCATTTATATGTGTGATAAACTTAAAGGTGCAGTGAGTAGAATTTATTGGCATTTTTCAGAACAGACTTGGTAGAAAAGGAATATTATATTCATAAGTATGATTTAATTAGTGTATAGTCGCTTGAAAATATATATATATTTTTTTAATACCTCAGCATGAGCCTCTTATATCTACATAGCAGCGGAGCGCGCCGCCATGTTTCTACAGTAGCACAGAATCAAAAAAGTTAACGGCCTTACAAGTTTTTATTGTGGGCGTCCTGGGGAAATGCACCTGTTGGAAGAAGCCAAAATACAGCTTTATTACACACTGTACCTTTAATTTTTTTTGATATGGTCTTTTCTTTTCAGATGCACTTGCTAATCTAGTGGGCCAGCAGAACGCTCGCTTTGGAATAATCAAGATCTTTAACGCCCTGCAGGAGGCTGGTGCCAACAAACATCTTCTCTATGTAAGAGAACAATATTTTATTTCAAATAGGGGTGTGAACGTTTACAGAAAAAGGTCAAGGTCACTTTTATTTATATAGCACCTTATAAGAACCTACATTCACCAAAGTGCTTTACATAAAATACATAAATTAAAATACAACAGCACACATTAAAAAACACTTACAGCAATGACACAAAACAATTCATTAAAACGTAAAAGCCTGTGAAAAAAAGTTTTACATGTACAGGTTGAACCGTTTTAAAACAGGGGGCAGACGACATACAGAAAGACAGTTTGTTTATAATAATTCTTTGTTAGCTGCTGAGGTAGAGTGCTGAGCTTGTAAGTCAGGCATTCATTTATTTCTACTTTGTCTGGATTGGGGGCAGGGCACAGATTCTGCAGACCAGCTTTTATCATTTCTGAACAGTTTGTGTAATTTATGACACAACAGCTATGTTTAAAGATTTTTCCTAAATGTTTATGGTTTACTAGCCGGTTACATATGTACAGTACATGTGAACACCCCTAATTTAAAGCAAACTTTTTCAATATTTCGTAGTATTTATGATATAATATGTAACTACCACTTTTGTCTCCCTCTCTCTCTCTTAGGTGTTGATGGAAATGTTACTAAAAGAAGTGTGTCCTGAACTCAGTGCAGAGGTGGACAACAACATCTGAACACTGACACACACACACACACACACACACACACACACACACACACACACACACACACACACACACACACACACACACACAACACACACAGTCTTTGGATCTGCAAGGCCTCTCTGTAGCTGACCAATCATAAACTGCCAAGCTAGACAGACAGAGACACGGCCTTTCGACAGAGAAGCAGCTGTGTCCATCGTCACACAAGCTAAATTCTGTTGGTAGAACTTTGCTGTGAAAAATGATGAACAGTCGGGCTGACACCAGACTGAAAGGGGCCCATGTTTTCAGCTTGGTTGTGATACACGTCTAAAGTTGTCTAAAACGGGGACACACCAAATGAATTATGACTATTTCCCGTTCAGAAAAAACTGTCTTAACAAAAGCAGATCACGTTTATATCTGAAAAATCCACATTCACACAAAAACAAAAAGTTGTATTTTTTGACATTATGTGACACACTTCTGCAATGTTTTTCTTTCTTATTTGAAACATCAGGTCCGAACCAAAATGAAGTTCAACTAAAGATTTGGTTCCTGTGCAAATCATGACTTTAGAAGCAGGTTAACAATTCATGAAAGTACGGGTGCATCTAATTTTTTTTGAATATCATGGAAAAAAATCCAATCAAAAAGTAAAACTTCCATATATTCTAGATTCATTACTCAAAGTGAAATATGTCAGGCCTTTCTTTTGTCTTAATTTTGGATGATTATGGCTTTTAGCTCAAGGAATAAAAAATCCAGTATCTCAAAATATAATATATATAAGGATTTATAAAACAGAAATGTAGACCTTCTGAAAAGTATCTTCATTCTAGATTAATTTCACGTTATGTTATGAATCTAAAATATATGAACGTTTCACTTTTTGAATTCAATTACAGGAAAAAAAAAAAAACTTTTCATTGATATTTAAATTTTCTGAGATGCACCTGTAGACAACTTGATCATTGTGCTATCAGTTTCTAAAGCTGATAGTCAAGACCTCGTTTAAAAGCAGAAAAACACACAGTTGAAGTTTGAGATTTTCTGTTGAAACTATTGAAGGAAACTGTGTCATGGCCCACTAAAGACCGCTGAACATTCCTCCCACACACAACCTGAGCAACGGCACTTCTGTGTTCTGTGATTCTCGTTACGGCTTAAATATTGTGCAATATAATGTCGTGTAAAAGTCATTGTGATGATTTTATTTATGATTATTATTGATAGATTTTATTTTTACCAGAAATTGTTTAGAGAGCGTTTATATAAGCAATAAATTGCAAAAAAAAAAAAAAAAAGTTGATCGTTGGCATTTTTTATTTCACTAAAAAAAAGATTCATGAGATTACATTTTATCCATTCCTATCACAAATATAAACCATGGATAGTATAAACCAGTTTTTACACTGTAGCAGAATACAATACATTTTTTTGTGCGAGTGTTTTGAGTTTAAAGTCCCACACCCTTAAGGTATTAAGCAACAAAACAAATATATTGCTTGTTCTTCTTCTTTGTTAGCCTACAATTGTGTGCATATAAAATAGAAAATATATAAATTTGTCCAATTTGGTTCACAAGAAAATAAGTAGTCTGTAAAGGTGAAGACATTACTGCAATTTTATCTATGAACATGCCATTTGTGGTATTCTGCTGCATTCACATAATATGGGAGGATTTTACAGTGTTGAAATTTACTAAACTCCAACTCATTATTCATTTAAAAAGAACTCCGTGACCCTATTACCTTTTTTTTCTTTTAAAATCAACACCTGGAAATGGTTGTGGTCCCATTTTATTTATGTTGTAAACCACAGAATTGTTGGATTGTAAAAGGCATTAGGATTTAACAGTTTTTTTCCATGGGCTTTGAATGCAACATGTGTTCGTTCCCCATAGAGAGGGTAGAATGTAGAATGTTAGGTTACCTCAAACAGCTGAGCAGCGAAGTGTCAATTTGAGAAAGCTAGGTCAAATGCAATGGAGCACTTTGCCTTCACAATAAACGTTGAGAACAATATACGTTTGAATCTTATACTATGTCTATGGTTTGAATTTGAATATACGTTTCACATGGGTGGTCCTTCTAAGATAAATAAGGGCTGAAAAGGTTGATAAACACTTTAAATATTTTAGAAAACTAGTTGATCTTTTAAAATTCGCAGACACTAAACATAATTGAATCGTCCGGTCACGTTTAACAGGTGAGCGAACGATTGAGCTTTTATTTTGACATCTGACACCGGAATGTGTGCTATATTATAAAAACAAACTTTATTACGATGTTTGGTTCAACGAAGACAAACAGGGCATCGAGCTAACAGACATTTTATCCGGTAAATTCATATTCAAACATAATTAAATTGTTATTTTAACAACAGTAATACTGAGAGAGGCGTAAGAAAGCTACGCTAGCCGGACGAGGAGCTAGTCACACGCTAAGGTTAGCTTTCCTAGTTTTTGTGTCGTTATTAATGGTTATACTTTGGGCAAAGCTAACAAGCTAGCTAACGTAAACTGCAGGTTACTTTATCTGACCACACAATTATTATTGTAATCATACCACGTGTATTAATATCTTTCACACTACTTATAATTGTGTTGCTATAAGCTAAGCTAGTAGCGTTAAGCGGGTTAATGCTCTTCATTGTGGTTGCCAGACAACGGGCGAATTAAAGTGACAGTACCGTTAATCAATCAAGGTTTATTAATTGGCAGTTATGAAATTAATACTTCTGAAGCAGTACAGGAAATAACTTAATGTAGATAAGTTATTAGCGATGAATATACGACACACAATCAAATAATAACAATCGGTTAAAATATAATATAAGAAAGGCATTCGAATATATAGAGATGTATTCATTGTCAAACATTGACTACAGTGCCTTTTATCTTAGTTTGAGACAACAGTTGGTATATTTTGCTACTTTGCATTTGTTGAGAACTAACATGGAGGCTCAAACACTCGAACAATATAAAAAAAAAACGAACTATTTGACTGTGTATAATAAAATATGATATCATTTGTATTGATTTTTCTTTTTTAATTTAATTAATTTTTTTGTAGGCTTTAACTTTGCCCAAATCAGATGGATGACGAGCTGGATAACTTCCTCCGGGAGCGCAGGGCGAGAGTGGAGCAGGATAAAGCGAATCTAGACCAAGACCTTCCGTACATGGAAATACAGGTGGGTTTGTTTGGAATAATGTTAACTAGGGTATTCAACACTACGTACTTATTATTCAGACATTTCTATAAAGTTATTAAGAAAGCACTGAGATGAAATAGGCTATTATATACATTTACATAATTTTTTTTTCTTTCTTTCTTTCTTTTTTCTATTTCTGACTTCTGACTTGACAGACCAAACCCCACAGAGCCTATGGATCTAAAGAGAACATTCCCCCTAAGTCTACAGCACAAGGCAAAGGTAAAGTACATAACGACATTTACCTACTTTTAATTGTTATGTTTTTAGCAAATTCGTTAATGAGTAACTGAACCCCAAACCAATTTATATGAGGATTTAGTTTTAGTCTATTGTTAAAGGGTGCTGTAAGCGGAATGGTTCTTTTAGCTAACTTCCTGTCAGTTACTGCAGTTAGCAGTCCCCTCGCTCGTCCCTACGTCACCACATTAATGCACTGCGGTCTTCAAGCAGCGAGTTATCTAGCATCATCTCAGATCCATAAGTGTGATTAAAAACATGATAAAAACCATCAAAACAGACATTGGGAAGGATTTTTACCTGCTCCGCCATTGTAGGCGCATAAACATTCACCCATCTGTTGCTCTGCATGTGCACCGGCAGTGAGACCATGAGTGAGACTCTTGTGATTGGATAAAAATTTCGGGATCCTCCAATAAGTTTATTAGCCGATTACATGCAGAGCAGCTGACTGAGAAATTGGCTTTATGAAACACGCACATTATGTAAGTGATCACTGTATGAATAAAGAGCGATTTAACACTTATATTAACATAAATAAACCGCTTACTTCACCTTTTAATAGTGACCCATGTGATGGGAGCTATGTTTTTAAGGGTAGATGTTGAAGTGGCAACCGTGTGTGTGTGTGTGTGTGTGTGTGTGTGTGTGTGTGTGTGTGTGTGTGTGTGTGTGTGTGTGTGTGTGTGTGTGTGTGTGTGTGTGTGTGTGTGTGTGTGTGTGTGTGTGTGTGTGTGTGTGTGTGTGTGTGTGTGTGTGTGTGTGTGTGTGTGTGTGTGTGTGTGTGTGTGTGTGTGTGTGTGTGTGTTCAGATGAGAGTAGCAGTGTTGGTCTGCCCCTCGGTGTAGAGTATGAGAGGAAGAAACAGAGGCTTCAGCATGAGCTACGGATGGACTACAGACGCTACATGGCTCAGGTGACACACACACACACACACACACACACGCATATATACACGCATATATACACACACACACACACACACACACACACAGGAGCTCTCTCTCTCTCTCTCTCTCTCTCTCTCTCTCTCACCTCTTTACTCTTGTGACCAGAAGTACTGGCCTTCTTGAGTTTTTTCTGTTGTTTTATTATGTTGTAATTCAATTCACTAAGCTTTATTGGCACGGATGTACTAAAACAATATTGCCAAAGCATCATATAATAATACATACATACATGAGCTTTATTTTGGTCTTTAGGTGAACACAGTTTGTTTGTCATATTGTTGCTGACGACGGTAACATTTTGTGTTTCAGAAAAAGCAGTTTGCCTCTGGAGAGCCCGGACCGTTACTTCTCCTGGATAACAGGAGATATGTCAAGGTAAATGCCTCTTTAATGAAGACATATTATACTCATTTTCAGGTCTTTATTTTTGATGTTGGACTCCTTGACAACAAAGTAAACTCTGTAGATCAAAAAGAGCACATGACGGCCTCAACAAAATGTCTAGAGTAGATGGGGCGGCAGTGGCGAAGTGGGTAGGGAGTTCGCCTCTGGTGTGCAGGGTCGGAGGTTCGATCCCCCGTCTCCCCGCCACATGTCGAAGTGTCCTTGGGCAAGACACTGAACCCCGAATTGCTCCCGATAGTTAACTTAGCCTACCCTGCGTGGTAGCTGCTGCTGCTATCGGTGTATGAATGTGTGTGTGAATGTGTACAAAACAATGTAAAGCGCTTTGGGTCTGTGACAAACGGAGATAAAGCGCTATATAAGTCCATTTACCATGAAAAGTTCAAGCTGTACTTCAGAATCGGCTTCAGTAACAAAGAGATTATTTATTAGATGATGAACACAGTGTATCAAACGGTCCATCAACCTATATACAGTATATATGCAGTATATATACAGTATATATGCAATATACAATTATGTTTCTTTCAGCAGACCCAGCCCAGAGACCCGGCAGCAGTTACTCCCAGACAGAGAGCGGTCACACAGAGAGATGCAGCCACTCTGACAGAGGAGGGCAGGGGGTTAGACAGGCTGACTGGGTTAGACAGGCTGAATGGGTTAGACAGTGGGTTAGATAGGGGGTTAGACAGGGGGTTAGACAGTGGGTTAGATAGGGGGTTAGACAGTGGGCCTTATGGGCCTTTAAGGCTCCAGGAAGAGGAGTTGTCGGGACGTCCCAGAGATAATCACCAGGAGTCAGAGGAGGAAGAGCTGGAGCTGATGGAAGGGAGAAGACGAGCCAATAAGAATGATGGAAGGTACATAGAGGGAATGTCCGGTTTATTTGTGTGTGTTAAAGCTTGGGCTGTACTAAGAAAAAATGGATGTGGCAATTGTTAGAAGTTTATGAAGGAAAAATAAACAAGAGAATTTAGTCTATTTTGAGCTTGTATTTGCAAAGCCAGGTTTTATTTAAAGAGAATTGAAAAGGCAAGATTACAGTACGCCGGGACATTTATTTTCGTGATATCTGTATCGTGTGGTCAGCTCCAAAAATGTATATCTTGAATTTAAAAAAAATAAAACAGGTTTTGAACTACAACTTCTGCTCCTGTATATGTCGCAGTAAGCCTATTGCCCTCTAATTGTTGGGTTTTGAATTTCAGTTTTGATTTAAGTTGATTAGACACAATTTGTCCTTGCCAATACCCAGCCGTAGTTAAAGCCTGATACCTAGGGGGCAAAACCCCTTTTTTTTTAAAAACAGACATGGAGCGTTGTAAAAGGTTGTTCACCAGAAATGATATCCAGGACCTTCCAGGATCCCAACCTGGGTGGACAACCTTGTCAACAAGCTGCTGGAAAGCTACAGCGGGCCGACAGAGCAAATCAGAACCACTGTTTAAGCGAATGGGGGTGGGCTAATAGGGAATTTTTTAAACTTATATATATCATTATGAAACTTTGCAAGTTGATTACTGACATTAAAACAACAACTTTTTGTATTACAGTATTTTCCAAAAGGTTTGAATAAATATGAAAAATCATCAATATCTTACTAATGATGCGTACGTTTGCATATCTGCAAAGCCCCAAAATCTAGATGTTGGACAAAAACAAAGTCAATTTATTTTTAAATTTTGAAAACAAAACAAGTGTCCAACTGCCTGAAGCCTTTCCTAATCACAGTTCAAATTTGATCAATAACCCATTGAAAATGAATTTTTTGCACTGTTTTTTCCAAGGGAATGTCTAGCCGTTTCCTAAAATACCAGCTGGAGACTCCAAAAGGACACTTTTGGTCCATAGCACATGAAATGTAACTGTGTAAAAAATTTATTTTCTATGGGTTATTGATCAAATTTGAACTGTGATTAGGAAAGGCTTCTGGCAGTTGGACACTTGTTTTGTTTTCAAAATTTAAAAACAAATTGACTTGGTTTTCTTCCAACATCTAGATTTTGGGGCTTTGCAGATATGCAAATTTTCGCATCATTAGTAAGATATTGATGATTTTTCATATTTACTTAAACATTTTGGAAAATACTGTAATAGAAAAAGTTTTTGTTTTAATGTCAGTAATCAACTGGCAAAGTCTCATAATGATATCTATAAGTTTAAAAAATTCCCCATTAGCCCATACCCATTCACCCCCATTCACTTAAACAGTGGTTCTGATTTGCTATGTCGGCCCACTGTAGCTTTCCAGCAGCTTGTTGACAAGGTTGTCCACCCAGGTTGTGATCATGGAAGGTCCTAGATGTCATTTTTGGTGAACAACCTTTTACAACGCTCCATGTCCATAAAATCACTTTGCCCCCTGGGTATGATCTAAAATAGACTTCTTGATGTTTGTTGTTATCCATCCTTTTTATCCAATGTGTTTTTAATTATCTTTTTCCAGGGAGAAGAGAGAGAATCTAGTGGGTGTTGCCAGAGAAGGATGGAGAGTGAGAGCGCTGGCAAAAACTGAGGATCCTGAGTTTGCCACCGGCCTTTCAATAGGTTGATCATCACGCATTATGCATTTAACAACTGAACAGATTGTTTAAAACATTTAGGATCCATCATTTTCTGAACATTTACTTTGAACACATTTTCTTTTTTCTCTTTTGTCCGAATTAAAAAAAAAAAAAAAAATAGACAATATTTTCTGAAATAATAGTTATTGTATGTTTAGTATGGGGGAGAAAAACATTAATATCTTTCGGGAAATGATGGATAACTAAACCCTTTTTAAAATTAAACACACCAAATGACCAATAACACTTTCAGGTGACTCGAACTAAACTACTACCAAAAAACTAATGGTCTCTCTTTTTTCAATCATGTCTTCAGGAGCGGCGGACACGGCAGACGTCCTTCAGAGGAAGAAGCAGCGCTACAGACTAGAGCTGCAGGAACAGATCGCTGAACAACACAGGAACAAGAAGAGGTTAGAACATCTTATATTTAACGTATTATTATTATTATTATTATTATTATTATTATTATTATTATTAATAACAGTTTAGGGTTAGATACAGTATATAGTTACATTTAGTCTCACGACCCTTTACCACTGACCAAAAATCCTGTGTCGATCCGGCTTTTGTGTGCGATGGGAATGGTTACATCCTGCATTTAGACACTCCATATCTCTACTATGCAGTCTTATCAAGCTGTCTAAACAAGTTTAAACAGTTTAGGCAGTCTGATATGACGGCATAGTAGAGCCATTGTAGCTAAATAAATTTAAAAAATAATAATTTATAGTTTCCAAGATTAAAGGCGTACATTTACGCAATAAAAAGTTGTCACTTAAAGAGGACCTATGATGCTTTTTGACTTTTATGACCTATAAACGTTGTTATGATGATTCATAGTCATGCTTAACCATACTAAATTATCAAATAATGACTTACATGCATTTCGACGTATTCCCTGCTGACCGTCTGGGGTGTCTGTGCAGAGCACTAAACACTATTCTAGCCAGTCGAGAAGTCACGTCTTCAAAGCGGTCTACCCTTTCATAATTCGTGACGTCGCATAAAAATTTGTGACGTGACCACGCGGATGTTTCCATGTATGGTAATGCTGTCACTTCCCTGTTCGCGTCTGCCTCGCGCCTTTATAGGTCCATGCTCGCGCTTCCCGCCACTGAAAGTGTTCCGGAAGGAAGGTAACCAATCACAACGGAGTGGGGTTTGCAAGAGGGGGGGGGAGGGTAGCGGAGATGGCCGATGCACAGGCGGAGGGAGCGGAGATTGCCGAAGCACACACACTCAAGTGTTGACAGGATGTGCTGGATCGCCAAAATAAGAGAAAGAGCTTCCCGAAAATCTACATAGTTTTTTGTGATGTGATTCGTGTCAGGTTGCTCTATAGCAGTGTAAAACAAGAAATTAAGACCAGAAAAGTAGTATAATAGGTCCTCTTTAAAGAAAAAAATTAAAGGCGCAACTCACATTATTTTTATTTTAACTTTTTTTTTGTCAAGGAACCAAATTGCTTCACGTATCAATGTTAAACCACTCAATGTGTTTGTCCTGTTTTGTTGCAGGGAGAAGGATTTGGAGCTGAGAGTTGCAGCGACGGGGGCAAATGATCCTGAGAAACAGGTCAGCTGGCATCTGACATCTTCCCTGTGTTCCAATCCCCATACTTGCATACTATTTAGTATGCCAGAAAAAGATTTAGGATGTCCCAATACATGCACATCAACTGTAGTATGCTGAAAATGCATAAATGCCCCACTAACTCCAATAGCATTTTGGAGGATTTGTGTTTATTCTTGACATTTCTTGACATAATGAAAAAAAAATAAAAAATCTTCCTTATCCTATCTATTTTTTTTTCTCTCCTGTGGCCCTAAAACTCTTCTGTACTTTAGTATGTAGTGTAGTAAAAAGAAAGAGTATGTGATTTGGAACGCAGGGATTGTTTGAGTGAAAAAGGACATTGTTTTTTTTTAATAAAGTTACAGTGGGTCGATTTATTTTTTTCCAGTAAATTATTATTATTGCATTTTTTTTACAATATAAAACATATAAAAGTATATATAAAATAGAATAGAAAGTAAACAGCAGATAAGTCAAATTGAAATGTGCAATATGATGAACACTATTTACAATATGTGCAATATGCAGTTAACTAGATAAGATTAAGCCTATTATTTATGCTACTGAGTACAGTACATTTCATTTTCTTTATCTTTGTGTTCTATCTCTATCCTCAAACCAGCCGGACCGAATCAGACAGTTTGGCCCGAGCCGGAGGAAAGACCAACAGGTTTTGTTACCGTTAGCGACAGGAGAGAGTGTTACATCATCCTATAGACATCTCCATAACAACCAGAGGATGTCGGTTAGAGACAGAGACACACCTCCACCAGATCAGCCTCACGTCGCCTTCCAGTCCCCCCCTCTGGACTACTGCCTGTCTCCTAGCAACCACCCTGGACCCCCCGCCTTACAGAGAACTGTGGACACTCCCAGGTACAACTATAGAAATAGAGAATACTAAAAACTATATGATTAAAATCTTAAAGACCTACTTCACCGGTGGAAGTATGAAGGTGTATTGAACTCTGAGATCCTATGTAGTATAAATGTGAAAACATTTTAGAAATCTGTTCATCCTAGCCTGAGAAAAGGCAGAAAGAGTGTTTTATGGTCTCACTGTCAAACCCTACATTTTCCCATCTGTGACATTACACATGGTAAAATGTAGGGTTAGGATTAACAGGACAGCTGGGCCAAGGGAAGACTGAGGGAAGAAAATCCTCATTCATTATATTATAATAGCGATTTTATAATGATAGAACGCCGGCTCCGTATGGCTGAAGTATTCCTTTAAGGATTGTAACTTAAGAATCTTTGTTTTGACAAATGGTTACATTGGGCCTGGTTGCTGGCCAGTCACTCCAATACTACCCAGCAGCTTTGCAATGTTATTTTAGTTATTAAGAAAAATTAACTTGTAAAATATATATTAGAGTGTATGAAGTAACTCCATTGTTACTCTGGCAAAGTTGGTTAACCTCAAAATATGAAGCCCTTAGTATAAAACACAATATATAACACCTGCATCTTAAAATACAGCGAGAAATGTTTTGAAATTTCAACAACAAAAAGTAATTGTAAAATATTTGTGTCCCCAGACCCTTGTACATCCCTCATCCTCCTGAAGGTTACCGGAGCTCGTATGGAGAGAACCCTCATTACTATGGCAACAGGAACCTGCTGGACCCAAACATTCCATACTGTAAGCATGTCTGTGCAATGAACTAAATTTGAATCGCAATTACAATTTCGTCTTCCAACAATTATGAAAAATAAGATAATCGACTTAAAGGTGCAGTGTGTAATATGACATCATCAAGAAAGTTCTACAAAGTTCTAGAATGCAACGCTCCCTGGGTAACCCCAACCCTTTCGAATAATAATAGAAGCTACAGTGGCCTTCAAGGACAAGAACAATTCAAAATTTTAAACAATGCACCTGATGACATTCCAACTATGACACTTCCAAAATGGCGGTGACAAGGCCTTGGTCCAAAGTATGGAGAAATATGGACATATATGAGACCCTTTCTTAGGAAAAAAATAATAATTCTAAAAAATGTTTTTTAGCTATTATTCACTAAATTAAACGTACTTATGGATATTATAATTACTTTCTAAAAAATCTGCTAGGAAATAAAACCCAAAATTCGACACACTGCAGGTTTAATCGCAAATACAATTCTGTCCTCCAACAATTATGATGTATAAGATAATCGACTTTACGAGATAATGTCTTTAAAAGTCAGGTCATGCCTTTGAGTATTTTTCATGAACTATATTTACATGTGAAGGAAACCCACTGTTTAAAAAAACAACTTTCAGGGATCATTTCTATAGTTTCTGACTTGAGAAATGTGTTTCTAAAGTGATTGGTCTCGCTAACCACGATGATGAGTCGTGATATTGCCTTCTGAGCGTGAAGCGGACATTGAATAATGATTCTTTTCACATGTTCTTTGTCATTGATGATCGTTCTTTGCTTCCTTGTGGAGCTTTGAGGTAGGGAATATGGTCAGAGTGGCAGAAGAAAAAAAAAAAACTTCTCAAGTACATTTCAAAAAAAGTTACTAAATGCATGATGTTTCCAACGTTAATGTTATTATTGTGTTAAATAATCGTGATCTTAATATCAATCAAAATAGCTGCGATTATGATTTTTGTCCTTAATCGAAAAACCAAATGTAAGCACCAGTCTGCTCTGTAAACTCAGATTGTTTTAATTGTGTTTTTACCTTGTTTTATGCTTGTTAGGCGACCTTGAGTGCCCTGAAAGGCGCCATATAAAATAAATGCATTATTATTATTATTATTAAAACAACTTTCTTGGCCA
The DNA here is from genome assembly GCF_949987685.1 of Ammodytes marinus. Classification (NCBI taxonomy): domain Eukaryota; kingdom Metazoa; phylum Chordata; class Actinopteri; order Uranoscopiformes; family Ammodytidae; genus Ammodytes; species Ammodytes marinus. Next base: position 29,717,838 of record NC_137214.1, on the reverse strand, counting down.
CAACATATATCAAAGTTAATGAAAATTCAGCATTAACCTCATAATTTAACAAACTTTTTTTTATTTTCTTCCCAGATACTCACATGCCGGCCCCTGGTCCCATGTCCTACTGGAACCCGCCACCAGGAGGCGCTGTGTCCAGTCAGTTAGGATCCCACAGCCCGTACAGCGACAGGAGCTTACCAGAGCCACACATACAGTAAATGTCTACTCTTCACTCTTAGTACTTTGGCTTGAAAAACTGTTTCTGAACATTATTAGCAGCCTTCATTGTGTGTGTGTGTGTGTGTGTGTGTGTGTGTGTGTGTGTGCGTGTGCGTGCGTGTGTGTGTGTCTAAGCTCAGTTAATTGAATTTTATTTAACCTTTATTTATACTGTAAAGACAACTGATAAAGAGACAAAACAATTGAAACATTTGATCAGCGATGCACAACGGCTGGAATTAAAAGGAATTTGGCGAGAGTACAATATAGACTAATTAAAACAGTTACAGGTAGAGTTTCGCAGATTGAAGCTAATTGACTATTTTTTTTAAAGGATATGAAGGTTTTTATTTGAATTTGTCGCATTATATTAGGGTTTATGGGACATTAATGAGACTATACGACCTTGTAACAGGACAAAAGTCATAGTTTGATTTGAACTGTGTGTGATTTGTTTGACTCTTTTCCTCTCACAGGCCTCACAACGACGACTCTCAGGTCCGGGGTTTCCCTTCAGACAAAGCCAGACTGACTAAAGAGAGAAGCTACAGGGAGGCGCTCAAACTACAGGTAGGGGGAAACAAGATGGAACTTACATTTAACATAAAAAAATAAATTGTTTTAAGGACTAGTTTTACAAGATTGGTCCATGATTTTGTAAAATATTTAAAGATTAAACTTTTGATCAAAATTATTAAAAAATAAATAAATAAATACATGAATGGGGTTAAAACAGAAACAGATGAGTATAAACAGTATAACTATAAGAGAGGAGCTACAGGGAATATGGAATTTATATTTAACATTTATTTAAAAAAAAAATTTAAAAGCCTACTTCACCGGTTTGAATATGAAGGTGTATTGAATTCTGAGATCCTATGTAGTATAAATGTGCGAAAGAAATTGAAATCGGTTCATCCTAGCCTGAGAAAAGGCAGAAAGAGTGTTTTTTACTGTGACATCACAGTAATATTTACAAAGTACGTTTTTTTTAACCCTATATTTCTCTTTCTGTGATGTCACGAGAAAGAGAAATATAGGGTTAAAAAAAACACTCTTTCTGCCTTTTCTCAGGCTAGGATGAACCGATTTTAATTTTGTTTGCACATTTATACTACATAGGATCTCAGAATTCAATACACCTTCATATTCAAACCGGTGAAGTGGGCCTTTAAGGACTCGTTTTACAAGCTCGGTCCATCATCATCCATAAAGAATTTGTATCTGAAACACCATAAACTGTAGTCCTGATTTTCAGATCCAAAGACCGTATTATAATAGCATATCTAACAAGTATATTGATGAAATTGGCAATTGGTAGAATAAATACAAACCAATGATTGACAGACAAAATGTTATAAGCAGAGGGAGGGCCTTTTTATAAATACCAGACAAGCACAACTGCGTTATGTCTTATCATGTCTACACTGTTTAGTAAATTCTGAATATTGTCCTTTTTTTGCAAAGTTTATTTAAAGTTAACAACTGAAACATTTTAGATAAAGATGAATGTGTATGAACAGTGTGACTTTGTAGGGAGTCATAATAAAGTGGTTGCAGCAGGTAACTTTAAGCGTTGACAGCATCATAACTAGTGTGTGACATGTTGGCAGCAAGCTTCCAGGAGAGGGAGCACCGAGGGTTACGAACAGGTAAAACTGTTGTAGTTGAGAATAAGAGATTTAGGGCCGGTTTCACAGACATGGATTAAGCCTAGTCCTGCACTAAATGGAATTTTGAATGGAGATTGTCCATTGAAAATACAATTTAGTCGAGGGCTTGGCTTAATCCATGTCTGTGTTACCGGCCCTTAGTGTAAGATAATTAGTTAATAAATTAAAGGCCTATTTCACCGGTGGGAATATGAAGGTGTATTGAATTCTGAGATCCTATGTAGTATAAATGTGCAAAAAAAAAAATGAAATTGGTTCATCCTAGCCTGAGAAAAGGCAGAAAGAGTGTTTTATGGTCTCACTGTCTAACCCTACATTTCTCTTTCTGTGACATCACAAACATTTATACTACATAGGATCTCAGAATTCAATACACCTTCATATTCCCACCGGTGAAATAGGCCTTTAATAGGCCTTTCACACCGCCGCAAAATCGGAGCTAGTTCTGGGCTTGTTCGGAGTTAGAGCCAGTGTTTTGGTTTCACACCGCCAGAGAGCCTGCTCCGGGCCGTAAAAACCGGGGGAACTCATACCCCAGGATTGAGCAGGGTTTGATAAGAACTGCTTGCGCGAACGGTTGGGGGAGGGATTATCCTGACCAACCAGAGCAACTCAAACCTCATGCCCGCCATATTTAAAAACACCGCTACTACGAGACGTAAACATAACATAATTACCGAACGTAGCGATCAAATTGACCGGCGAGAATACGCTGTATGGGTCCTGTTTGCTTAAGAAAGCAAAGCGAGAGCCAACAAGTGTAAAAATAAGACGTATTCGCCGCTGTTGTTGTGCTTAAAGCTAGCGGTAGCTTTAGCGTTAGCCACAAGAGCAGCGGCGTCGGGTGACGTACACACACGTTTACAGTGACGTCATGACGTTGCTCTCTTGCCGGCTCCATGGCTGTCTCCGGTCGATGTGAAACCAACCGGTTCATAACTGGGATAAGGCTCTAACCAGTTTTGAACTGACCCCAACACCAGCCTGGAACTGACTCTTGGTTCATTTTGGTGTGAAAGGCCTATAAGTAACCCCCGTAATATCCCAGTGTTTGTGAGATCGCCCCCTAGTGTTGTATCCTAGTGACACCTTGGTCCCATGATCCCAGTCCTCCATACATTCCTCCTCCTTGTTGTTTTATTGTGATAAGATACAACAATACATATTTCCTCACTGTTTTGAAAATAATTATATAGTTTTTTTTTCTATTCAAAATGTGCCTTTCGGGTGGTGTAGTGGTCGCGGGTTCAAATCCAACCCGTGGACCTTTACTGCAGGTCATCCCCCCCCCCCCCCCCCCCCTCTCTCTCTCTCTCTGTCTCCCCGTATCCCCTCTGTACAGTCTAATAAAGCTTGAAATTGCAAAAAATAAAATCTATCTAATTTGCCTTTCAAGAAACCCAAGGACGCTTTACAAAAGTACAGCTCCCGTACAGGTGGATGTAAAGAAACTAATAACACACGCAAGGAGCGAAAAATGTATGAATGAACAAATAAAAAATTATGCAACCTAGTAACCCCCAATTAGTACAATTGATTGTATAACTGACGAGCAACAGCAGAGATTCAGATGGATTCCAAGGAATTTGAATAGCAACAGCACCCTCTAGTGGTTATATAGCGCAATTGCGAAAAACATCCTAATATTTTCTTTTAAACATGCAAACGGTAAAATTGCTGTCTTGTAGAGCTATAGATTTTTTTTGTAAACATTCAGTGTTATCGAGCATAATGATTTTTTTATTCAGAATTTTAATGTATAATGTTTAACATATTTGAAATAAAAAAGTAGTATTAAAGAAATAATACTTTCTAATATTTTCTTTTAAACATGTAAAAGGTAAAATGTTTGTACATGTTCACACTGTTATCAAGAATAATGATTTTTATTTCAGTATTTCAATATTTAATGTATGTTTAATAAAAAAATAATTTATCATAAATTACAGGTGGATGTTAAGAAAGTGATAACACAAGCAAGGACTGAAAATAAATAAATAAAATAATGTAACCTAGAATAATGATTTTTATTTGAGTATTTGATTGTAACCTAGTAACCGTGTGCTGTAGATCTCTGAGCAGCAGGAGAAGAGGCGAGCGGAGCGGTTAGAGACGGAGCGCTACGAGGCTCGACTGGAGGCCGACATGATGAACCACCAGCCCTGGGGCCGCGGGGGGGGAGGGGCCCCTCTCAGGGACCACACCGGCAACCTGCTGGGTAACTAGTATACTAAACTAATGTTAACCTGTTAATCTAACCTACTGGGTAACTAGTATATACTAGTGCTGTTTATACATACTAATCTACTGTTAATCTAACCTACTGGGTAACTAGTATATACTAGAGGGGGGGTAGGGGCCCCGCTCAGGGACCACACTGGCAACCTGCTGGGTAACTAGCACCAGTACATACTGATCTAATGTTAATCTGACCTACTGGGTAACTAGTATACTAAACTAATGTTAACCTGTTAATCTAACCTACTGGGTAACTAGTATATACTAGAGGGGGGGGGAGGGGCCCCGCTCAGGAAACCTACTGGGTAACTAGGACCAGTCTACTACTATACTAGACTAATGTTAATCTAACCTACTGGGTAACTAACACCAGTACATACTGATCTAATGTTAATCTGTTAATCTAACCTACTGGGTAACTAGTATAGACTAGAGGGGGACCACACAGGAAACCTACTGGGTAACTAGGACCAGTCTACTACTATACTAGACTAATGTTAATCTAACCTACTGGGTAACTAGGACCAGTCTACTACTATACTAGACTAATGTTAATCTAAACTACTGGGTAACTAACACCAGTACATACTGATCTAATGTTAATCTGACCTACTGGGTAACTACTATACTAAACTAATGTTAATCTAACCTGCTGGGTAACTAAAACCAGTAACTAGTATAGACTAACAGTCTGACATGATGAACCACCAGCCCTGGGGCCAAGGGGGGGAGGGGCCGCACTCAGGGACCACACCGGCAACCTGCTGGGTAACTAGCACCAGCCTACTACTATACTAGACTAATGTTAACCTGTTAATCTAACCTGCTGGGTATTGCAATAAAAACATTTTATTTATTTTTTATTTTTTTCAAACCTTTATTTATACAGCTAAATCCCATTGAGACTGGACACTCTTTTTAAAGGGATGAAAGTACAATATAAATATATAAACTAATTAATAGGTCGACTATTCTTCAGTCTAATGGAAGTAGCTACAGAACTCGACATGGCTCTTAGTCCTGAATGTGAGTGACATGTATATTGTATGTTACGATTTTAACTTCAGCTTGTTGTCTTGGCCACGTCTACATGCCTAAATGCATTGAGTTGCTGCCATGTGATTGGCTGATTAGCTATTTGTTTTTACAAGCAATTGAGCAGTTGTACCTGATACAGTGTCCGGTGAGTGTATATCAATGTATCTTTACACCCCTAATGTTAGCAATGATTCTAACTCTTAACGTATCCTGTCTGTTGCTCAGCTGACCTGAACCAGATGCACAAACAGAATGAGGAGGCGTACATCAACCCAGAGCAGTGGCAGAAGAGAGTCACAGCCGTCAGCACCACACCGTCCCCTCGCAGGACTGAGCTCCCAGACCCCAATGAGAGGGTCTCAGGTCAGTAATACAGTACAGAACACACTAAGGCCAATACTGTATAACCCCCCCCCCATATAAAACATTTACAATCTAATTAAGAAAATGCATGGAGACCTGTGTTTTGAACTGTTTAAGTTATTGCTGTATGGATATAGAGAGATGTAACACTTATATTAACAAGAAAATATCACTTACTTTAAGACACCCAACTTTAAGTCAGTGTATTAACACATTTATTTAGGCAGGCATACTCACCCATGGACTGAAAATCTGCTGCAAGCTCTGTGCTTTTTAAACTTGTTTTAATTGTGTTTTTGCCTCAATTGTTTTATGCATGTTAGGCGACCTTGAGTGCCTTGAAAGGCGCCATATAAAATAAATGTATTATTATTATTGATTTTTACTGTTTTAGTCCAGGTTTCCAGAGGCTTTATACTGTATGAAGATTTGAAGAAAACTGAATGAAACACATTATGCTTCGGTGCAACTCTTACATAATTTCCCTTTTTTTTTCTCTCTCTTTTCTAGGCTTCACTCATGTGCAGACGTCCCAGTTCGCCAGAGGGAACGTGTTTGGGAACCAGACGAGCCCTCAGCAGCTGCAGGAGCAGGACCAGTACAAGGCTTTCCTCAAGCAGCAGGTAGGGACTCTATTAAAGCTATAGTGTGTAACTTTTGTCGCCCCCCATGAGGAATTCTGAGTAATTACAACAACACTGTCGGTGCATCTACATGAGGTAAAGCCTTCAGTGATGGCACATGGATTTTATACCTTCTGCTGTATACGTCCAGGTTTTTTTCTTAGCAGTAGAATCAACAACTGAAACATTTCTTGGGCTCTTCTTGAGGATTTTTCTTGAGCTCCTGCACCAGTGTCAGGGGGGGGGGGGGGCACACCAGTTTGTAAATGCTGCCATACTGAGAAATACAGAGAGAGAGTTTTGTGGAGCTGATAG
>NC_137214.1:29703884-29706384 GCF_949987685.1 Ammodytes marinus | reverse complement strand
ATCTGTGAGTGAATGGTAACGTTGGAAAGGAAAACAGGTCTCCCTTGCGAAAGAGTCTCTGGTCTCAATGGGATTTACCTGTATAAATAAAGGTTAAAAAATAAAATGTATAAGCTTGTGGACAAACCGTACTGCTATTGATGTCTATGCTGGTAACATAAGTTAACTTCATTACGTCATGGCCAACAGCGAAGCTCACTTTATTATATTAATGAAAATATTCTGGCCCTTGTGTTGCAGATTATTTTGACCTGTCTCCACCACGGCAAAACGACTATCTGGTGAGTTTGAATAAATATAAGGTGTTTAGTTTTAAACATGTACGATTATACATACATTACAAATTCAGTTAATTCTACAGATGATATTGTTTATAATTAACTGTAACGAGTAACCGTGAACATTCTTGTTTCCGTTTCAGAGAAGCGGCTCGGCCAGAGATTCTCTGCTGGAGTCAGACAGTGCTTTCATTGGTGAGATGAACATACAAACATACAGATAGTGAGATGGAGATTTAAACTCATTCCTATTGATCATGTTGAAATAATAACATGCATCTGTCCACAACTCTTGACAAGACCGGGGATAATTTGTTTTAATATTTTAAGTTTTAAGACAAAGAAAAAAATCTATAAAACTTAAAACATAAAAATAAAATACCTGAGTATAAAAAAACCTCAATAAGTCAATTTAAAAAAATGGAAACGTATATTAATTAAATACAAATAAAAACCAAAAAAATACTTTGTAGGGAGATAATCGATAATCTCATATTTTTCAAAACGACAATTTTAAAATTAAAACAATGACAACATTGTTTAACTTTAATTTAATATTTTTTTTTTCTGTGTGTGTGTGTGTGTGTGTGTTGTTCAGACCCCCTCGGCGAGGCCTTTCCGGTGCCTCAGACCCCAGAGTTTGAGAAGCTTCCTCAGCTGTCAGCGAGGGAGAGGAGGAGGCTGGCCAAACTGTCCCAGCGCCCGCAGGTCATTAGAGCAGAAACACAATGCATGTTTGTTATAGAAAAAGAGAGACAGCCATGTGGAGTGTGAGCTCAAAAATGCATGAGTTTTAAGTTGATGTTACTTTTATAATATCTGGTAGCATAGCACCTATTTAAATTATTTTAAGTAGAACTTTCTTAGTTTTTCATTGAACATTAATGTAACTTTTTTTCTACGGCTTTGGTTTGTTTAAAATTAGTCTTTAATTTCATTTTGAGTGGCATTAAAAACGCTGAAATAGTCTTCAATCAGACAGCGGCACCAATCGTGTGAATGTCAATAGTTAGCCTGCTATCCTCAGTGTATAAATGTGTGTGTAAATGGAAACAGGTCTCCCTTTCAAAAGAGTCTCCGGTCTCAATGGGATTTACCTGTATAAATAAAAGGTTAAAAAAATAAGATAGTTTAATAGTTTATTTTGATCACAAAGTCTTATTTGCTGTGTTGCGTGGCCTGATGTATGGATTTATGTGTAGGGCATCTGAGTCCGAAAATAACTTAATTGCAGTTTTGGCAAACCCTCTATGCAGTTCGGTCAGATTTTCTTCCAGACTGTGGAACCATTGGCGATCATGTCTGTATGCTTGGCACTGAATATTGTGAAAGGCTGTGTATTTTTTACTCTGTTTGTGTATTTGTTTGTGTTGATATGGATCCCCCTGGGTCTGAAATAAAGAATTGTATATATATGTATTATTTAAAAAAATAATTCTAATGTTTTTTTCTAATGTTTTTGCGTATACATGTTTGTTGTTTCAGGAGCGAGCAGCCACCAGTCAGTATGAAGACTACAGCAGTGACAGACTCCAGCAGGAGACAGAGTCCCGCGGTGAGGGGAAGGGACGGGACAGGACGGGGCGAAGGGCTAAAACTGCTGGTATGAATGAGATGATGCTGTTATTATTTATTTTCTTTTTTTGGCATTTTTCCACAAGATTAGACAAAATTATATAAATTAACAATGCTATTATTGCTACTATTAATGATTTAAATAATATCAGTTAAATTGTTTAAAAAAGAAAAATTAGGGACACGTTTTGTGTCCCCAAAAAAAAATATCTACACACATCTAAAAATGTAATCAAATATAAATGTATGTTTGAATACAAAAATAGTTAAAAAATAAATAAATAAATGTAAAAATAATATAAATGTGTATATACAAAAATTATTAATAATAAATATAATAAATACACATTAAAATAAAAATGTTATGTAAGTAAAATCTCTCTCTGATTCTATATCTATCCATCCATCCATCCATCCATCCATCCACCCATCCATCCATCCATCCATCCATCCATCCATCCCTTTCTCTAAGGAGCCGCTGATCTGTCCGATGGAAGCTTCTCTCCTCCAGGATTCTCTCTCCATGACGATAACCATCAGAGCTCCATAGAAACGGTCGCCACGGATCCCTGGATGAGACCGGAAACCTCTGACACCGTCAAATGTTTAGAGCGATCGGCCAGGAGGGGGCGCTATGCTACGTAGCA
>NC_137214.1:29666384-29681384 GCF_949987685.1 Ammodytes marinus | reverse complement strand
AACTTGGGTTTAAACAGCAAATGTGAGGAATCAATCACTAGTTTTAAGCTATAAAGCTATATGAGAAAGTTTAAAATATTTGTAGTGACAATGACACTTTGCCTGTGTAAATGGATAAAGGGTGGTGGGGGATGGCAACAATTATTATGCGGAAAAAAAGAGGAATAGTTTTTACCTGTGACTTCATGCGCAGAGCTGGCCAGCTCTCCAAAAAGTCCCGCACAGATGTATCACCCTGAACAATATCTTGCCGACGAAGGGCAAAGGTTGTGTGCATTAGCTGGTCTACCAATGTCTGATTTATCTCGGTCTTTTCAACCTCTTGTTGGATTTGAAGTTTCAGTTGTTCCAGAGTGGCCTCGTTCTCTCCTCTTGGAAAGTTGGGTAGGAAGTTTACTTCAGCCCGCCTGGCTCTCCTTATGTTTGAATGGGGATGTTCTCTGTCCGGGTTGTTTACGCTCCTCCTGCCTGCGTTAACTGACACCTCCGCGCACCCAGCTCTGGCAAGCTTGGTGCGGTAGTTCCCCATCTTGAACTTCAAGCAGACCTTCCATCCATACCATCCACTTTTGCTGCCATACTCTGTGAGACACGGGTGAGCTTTAATCAGAGCTTCAGCAGCCTTACCCACTTCACTGTCATTTGGATATGGTTTGAAGCTGTGCATGGTTTCGGCCATGCTTTCCAGGATGTTGTGCTTTTGGGACCTTGTCAAATTCACAGTCTTTCCGGATCTCTCAAAAACACCATTTCCTTCTCCGAGTACATGCTCCACTTCATATGAAAAAGTAGGCAGAGGGAAACAATCAGGCCAGTTCTTCTGACGCTGTGTTAAAGGTACATGTGGGAGTATGTCTGTATCGGAACTTGTGGTTGAGGTGGCATCACTTTCAGATCTCAGTATTCTCAATGTGCCCTTCTCAGGCAACTCCTGAATATCCGCAAGAACAGTAAGTTGACCGCCGAAGTCAGGATCCTCATATTGCAAGGTAAAGTCACCATCCAGTCTTGGCCTGAACCTCTCTTTCATTACGTCCATAAGCTCTTCTACAGAGGTTGGTCGCTCCGTTAGAGTAAGTTTCATGGCAACATCTGTTGCAACATATACACGTAGCACAAATCTCTGGGGAGTAGCCATCTTCTGTGTTGATTTCACACAGCCCTGATGTACACACACAAACGAGTAAAAGAAGTTAGTTTGATTGCACTATTTTGGAAAAACTAGTAGTACTATATCACCAAACCATACACTCAACAATGTTTAAAATTTGGGCTGAACTAGACTGCTTTTTTTTCCAGGCACAGGAAGAACTACTTTTCAGTCTAGTAATATGAACCTTTTAGGTGTTAAGAGCAGTCTTCCTTCTATGTTGTATGCACAGAGAGGTGATTTGTCATTAAGCTCTGATACAGTGTTAACAGCCAAATTCCCTGCCGAAAGTTCATAGGAACGCAAGTGTTCGATGTAGTATGACTTGTGTTCTTGGCAAAGAAAGACAACATGGTGGTTAACAAGGAGAATCTGTTCAATTTTGTTAAACTGTGGCAGTCCTCCCTCCTGCCCCACAGACACAAACATTTCCTTATCATAATTAGTCCCATCAATGTTGATATTTGATGTGCTGTAAATCATGTTGCTGTCCGTTATTTGTTCAATGTATGCCCTTGCAACATCAGGAAGCACCGATACCATCACAGAAGAAACATTTGATGTCTGCTGATGAGGTTTAAAGAATGATGGGGAACTAAGATAGTATGCAACCATGTGCTGATGCCTGTTTGCCAGTGTTTTTAACACATTCTTAAAGTTCTGTGTGTCATGTACAACACGCTTGAAAAAGCGGTGTTTGCCCTCAAATCTTATCGTCCACAAGTGGACAAGAGGCCCAAAGCAGCGTATGAGGTCGGGGTAATGTTCGATGTAGTGATGTTTAGGTCGGAGTTTGAAATCGGGAAAAGTCTCCTGCAGCATGCGTCTATGGTCTTGTATTTTTGTCTGCAAGTACTGGAGGGATTCTTCTGTAAATGTGGGAGAAAGCACTATCTCAACTACATCTTTCAAATCCATCAGTACAGTCCATGCCACATCTCCTTCAGGAACTATATTACCAATAATCAAAGGGAGGAGTCTTATTAAAGTAGCATTTTCATGGCCATTGCCGCCAATAGTTCTCTTTACTTTGAAGGTCTTTGGAATAGGCTGGGGTCTGTCTACCTTATCTGTGCGCTGGTATGGAAATGATGCTATTTTCCTGTTTAAATACTCAAGGGTGAAATATTTGCAACGGATCATTTCTCCAATACACAAGGCCAACTCTACAGGCACGATGCCCTCAAAGAGATCATGGAGGACATCAGGTGGGAAACCAGTGACTGTATGGAAATACTCTAGCTGGCTCAAAGTACAGTCTCCCTGTACACCAAACTGACTCTGAAAATCCCCATGCATTACAGCATGCACATCACTGTCATGGCTGGCTTTAGTCCTCAGACTAAATTCTCTACCCCCAACATCACAAGACTGAAGTTTGTCTTGAGTAGCTGTGCAGAATCTGCAAAAGTATTCAGCTCTGAAACACTTTGTAAAGCCTGCTAATGCATGGGCTGCAAGATTATCAGACACCACACACATGACTGTTCCCCGAACTGCCTTACCAATGGACTCAATAAATACACCATCTCGTTCAAGGGTTTGGATGTCTCGTAAAAGAGGACCAAGGGCTCTTTCGTAACCAAACTTCTGAACGTCTGTTACTTTACACAATGCTGCTAGCTGAATCACATGCAAGGCTGATCTGTATTTACTTTGCCCGGGTGTCTGCAGATACTGAACACAACTTGCACTTCCACTCCATTGAATCACCCTGTAATTTCACAAAACACTTGTTTTAGTCTGTAGTGAAAACTCTACACAGTTAATACTTAATCATTCGAAAAACTAAAGCACACTACTCCTGAAGTAGAAATATGCTTATTGAAAGCATACCTTGGATTGATGTTCTAACGGCAGTCGCTGTATACTCAGGTTAATCCTGCGGTAACAGATTTTACAAATGATATGAATTAATTGCTATTATTCCAGTCCAACAAGATTGACATCATGAAATGTGTTTATTTATTTAAGATTTGTCCGACTCACCGAAAAAATAGCAGCTTTTTGATGACTGATCTTGAAAATGCTGCAGTGTCTGGAGCAGCACTCTGTAGTCCTACATGCACATAATATTTGAAAATACACTTTTGATTAGTTTGTAAAATAAGGGACACGTTTTAAATTCAACCTCAAATATACACTTAGTTGGCAGTTTATTAGGCTCCCTGGCTCTCTCTCTCTCTCACACACACAAACACACACACACACACACATACACCATCCCAAAATAGTTTGTGTTATTTGTGAATTAATGAATGTGTGTCTCCAGAACATACTAAAATAATGTATTGATTTTTCTTAAATGGTTACGATTTACTAAACGGTTACACCCCTATCTACAATATATCAATTGGTCATAATATAAAGTTCAAACTGCTTTAAGGAGGAGTAGATTCAACTGATGTTCTTTGTGTTTAATTGAATTGCATTACACAGTGTTATATCAAGGCGGCCAGTTTGTACAACGCAATTCCTTTACTTACCAATGTCTTTAAGCTCAAGGAAGGACAGCAGCATTCACCTTCCACTTGAGCCTACAAAGAAAGAGCAATAATAACAGATGTAAATTCAAGTGAAATATGAAGTACTTGTAAATGTTCACACAATTATACAGTACAGTTTAAGTCAAGCTAATTATATCTTTAAGCAGCATCACATTTATTTTTAACTTTTAAAAATCTACATTGGATGTTAAAACAAATCAAATGTCTGAAATATTATAGATGTAAAATAATTAGTGGTATTTATTCAAGTTCTCCTCACATATAATTTAGGATACTTGTATTCTTAGTTTCATACGTTGCCTCATTATATCTTTCTGCTGATTAGAGAGAACCAGACTTTGTGTCATTATCTGTGCTTAGTTTACGCTGTCCCAACAAACTTTAGATGTGCTGCACGGTGTCTCCGCTGCACCACGTGCGGCGCAGAGGGATTGCACCGGAAGGACTAGTTAAGTCACCAAACTACTGGCCTGGCATACGTACTACAACCACGTATGTCCATTTAGCGGATCCGTGTGCATCTGAAGAATATTCAAAGCCATGTTCAAACCTAAACCACTGTCGTCTAAATGTGGAAGTTATAAAAACATGAAGGACATATTTCGCTTTTAAGCAAGAAGGTTGCATTGTCAATGTAGCCTTAATCATAATTAATTCCATAGTTTTTTCCATTCTTTAATGACATGGCTATTCCCATTTATCTGAATTATTGAAAATGCCCCCCAAGTTGAGTACACTTACACTTACCTGCCACTGCCAGAGTAACTAAGCTATATTCTTCCTCGACATGAATACTTTAAATAATTAATTGTCATAACTAAAATCTAATAAAAAAATATCCTATGTATTCTAATACGTTATTACCTCGTGTTTAGTAAGGCAGAGCTCGGCCTTCTTCTGAGAATACAGCAAACAGCACAACGGTATGTGTCTGCATTAGCCAGCTAATTAACACTAGCCATATTGCCACTGCACCCGACAAGATTACAGAAAATGTATGAGGTTTTTACTCACCAGATAAGAGCGCTTAGCAGAAGAATAGACTGTACCATCAGAAGCATCAGCACCACACTTTGAAAAATTACCCTTGAATCGGCGTCGGCTGCTGGCATTGCGTGTACGTGACGTTAGCTCTTAGCTAACGTTACTCTTAGCTAACGTCAACGCGCCAAAATGCAAAAAGGCGTCGACAAAATGATAGGCTTTTCCAAAAAAAGAAATAAACGTATAAAGTGTATACAAGACAAGGATAGTCAAAAAACAAACTAGTCTGTGTAAAAATAGCTAAGTAATCGCTAGTTTTGCTCGTTTACATGCAGTGCTTTCTCTCTCGCGAACGGGTAGCCATCTTGAATTCTCAAGAAAATTAAAAGACGGAGCCTGAGCGTCGTGACGTCAATGACGTCAGACGTTGCGTCCCCCTGTACACTCAAAAGTTATAAACTAGAGATAATCCTTCACTCATAAACTTTGATGAATACAAAATTAAAATGACCTCAGTAGTAAAGAGAACTTAATGGTTTTATTTTCACCTGACTTAGTGGCTGGTTTTGATTTCTGTACCCTAAATGTTATGAGTTAGCAGTACTGTTCGGGTTTACAGTGTACATTTGACGATATAAAGAATCTAGTTAGGATGCATAGGCATACTATTGGGACATACTTTTTTCTTATTTATTTCATCATAACATCGCGCCTTGAACTTGCCTCTTGCTTTTATATCCGATGCATCCCTGGTTGCTTGAGTGTTGTGTACCCATGACAAAGGCATTAAGAAAAAATACATAAAAATAGCATTCTTTGCACTGATGGTCTCGTTATGCTGTAACATGTCATTTATGATCATCAGAGGAAACATTAGACTGTTTCAGAGATATCTAAAAGTTCCTAATAGCACATTTAAATAGCCTACTGGTGATATTTCTAGCTTGAATGAAACTAAAGGAACAAACTGTTCTCACCGACTTATTTAGGATAGCAACGCCTTATCTGTTGTACACTGTGAACCCCGCCCCCTGGTTACTGTCTCCAGGGGGCGGGGAGAATGGAATACATTCTTTTTGATTAAAGATTATTTTTTGGCATTTTCAAGCTTTATTAGACAGTACAGAGTTGAAATGGGGAGACAGAGAGAGAGAGAGAGAGAGAGAGAGAGAAAAAGGGGGGATGACCTGCAGTAAGGGTACACGGGTCGGATTTGAACCCGCGACCACTGCAACGAAGGCCAGAGCCGAAATGGTACACGCTCTATCCACTACACCACCGGAGCGCCCCCTGGAATACATTTTGATGACATCATTCTCCTTACACCTTCTTACATCTGTGCTCAAACAAACTCGGACGATTAAAGTTTAATTGTTTTGCTTCCAGGGAGGGACACGGAGCACACAGTGTCTTGTTCTCTCTCCGGTGCACTCACTCAGTCCAGAGAAACAAACCCATGAACAGAGGGAAAAACAGAGGGATGAAAGAAAGAAAGAAAGAAAGAAAGAAAGAAAGAAAGAAAGAAAGTACTACAATACACTTTGTCAACAAATTACATTATTTTAACTATAGCAGTTATTAAAGCTATAGTGTGTAACTTTTTCATATCAATTAATGACGGTTACATTCAAGGCATCTTAAAACGAATTGACACAAAGTTGATTAAGCCTATTATCAGCTCCACAAAACTCTCTCTGTATTTCTCAGTATGGCAGCGTTTACAAACTGGTGTCGCCCCCCTGACACTGGTGCAGGAGCTCAGAAAAATCCCAAGAAGAGCCCGAGAAAAGTTTCAGTTGTTGATTCCACTGCTAAGAAAAAAACCTGGACGTACAGCAGAAGGTATAAAATCCATGTGCCATCACTGAAGGCTTTACCTCATGTAGATGCTCCGACGGTGTTGTTGTAATTACTCAGAATTCCTCATGGGGACGACAGAAGTTATGCACCATAGCTTTAAATCAAACTCTTAATCCTTATATTGTCTGAAGTCTTCCCTGTTAGACTGGTGTGCGTGTATGTGTGTTGTGTGTGTGTGTGTGTGTGTGTGTGTGTGTGTGTGTGTGTGTGTGTGTGTGTGTGTGTGTGTGTGTGAATCAGACCATCACCTCCCTTGTTCCCTTCATAATTTAATCTCCTGTCTGGACTTGTTGCATTTTGCTTTTTGATTTGTCAAGATTGTCATTTTTTTTCTATCAATATTCTATTATTTATCTGAGTGTGTGTGTGTGTGTGTGTGTGTGTGTGTGTGTGTGTGTGTGTGTGTGTGTGTGTGTGTGTGTGTGTATCTGAGCATTACAATACTAGAGAGATCGAACAGTAGTTGCTATGGCAGCAGAGATAAAAAAAGGCAAGATGTTATACATTTAGGTTGAATGGATTTTTACAATACAGGTCGGGCGTGCTGTCGTATACATTTGGCTATACTCCATTATTTATAACACATACTATATTTACTATCATAGTGTTAAAACTTTGATTTGATTTAAAAAGTTCACCATGGTTCACCTCCTCGCTTGTACAAACAGATTAGAGCAAATTACACTCGAGGCTGTGCAGTGTTTTAAAACATTTATAGGGATGTTTATGTTTAACCGTTTAAAGTTTAAAGGTTAACCGACAAGAATACTTTCAGCCAATTTTTTCAGTAAAAAAGAGTAAAAAATGGAAAGCTATGGACAAAGTTATACAATCAACTCATTGAGGCATGTTAAACCTGCAGTGTGTAGAAATGTGGGTTTTATTTCCTAGCAGATTTTGTAGAAAGTAATTATAATATCCATAAGTACATTTAATTTAGTGCATACTAGCTGAAACATTTTTTTTAATGATTATTTTTTCCCTTAGAAAGGGTCTCATATATGTCCATATTTCTGCATATTTTGGACCAAGGCCTAGTGCCGCCATCTTGAAAGTGTCATAGTTGGAATGTCATCAGGTGCATTGTTTAAAATTTAGAATTGTTCTTGTCCTTGAAGGCCACTGTAGCTTCTGTTATTATTCTAAAGGGGTGGGGTTACCCAGGGAGCGTTGCATTCTTGAACTTTGTAGAACTTTCTTGATGATGTCCTATTACACACTGCACCTTTAACACTTGAATATGTGTATTGATGAATTATTTTCAATTTTTTTTAATTGCAACGGTTTTCTTTCAATGGGCGTTCCAGAGAACAGTACAGACAGTGTTGTAAGAGCCCCTCATGTGTTACAATATAAAAAGGCTACTAATCCTGTCTGTTAACGGTAAATGATCGGTTAGTGTGCGTCTGTTATCGTCAGGCAGAAAAGAAAATTCTTAATGGACACCCCTAGTTTATGTGTATTGATAACGTTTTGTTTTTTTAACATGCAAAGGTTTTCTTGCACTGGGGATTTTGTGATTTCAGCTTTATGAAATTATAACGACCGTGTCTCAGG
This sequence comes from Ammodytes marinus, assembly GCF_949987685.1. NCBI lineage: Eukaryota > Metazoa > Chordata > Actinopteri > Uranoscopiformes > Ammodytidae > Ammodytes > Ammodytes marinus. The sequence goes on along the minus strand of NC_137214.1, from coordinate 29,673,326 downwards.
TGGTTAAGTGGGTTGGCCAATGATCCAAGGGTTGGCGGTTCGATCCCCGCTCTGCCACCTGTGTCATGGTTGTTGTGTCCTTGGGCAAGACCGTTCACCCACCTTGCCTCGTGTGAATGTGTATGACTGCTGTATGTTTGAGGTGGCGGTCGGAGGGGCCGTAGGCGCTGAATGGCAGTCACACTTCCGTCAGTCTGCCCCAGGGCAGCTGTGGCTACTATGGTAGTTTACCACCACCAGTATGACTGTGTGTGAATGAATGGAACCTGGAACCCTGTAAAGCGTCTTTGAGTGTCTTGAAAAGCGCTATATAAATCCAATCCATTATTATTATTCATTATCATTATAACAGATCAAAAAACAATATGTTTCAAACAGCTAGCTCTAGCTGGCTTGATCATTACCCTGCAACACTCTTTGAAAAGACAAAAAAAAAAGACTTTTTCCCACCCACAATTGTTCTTGCTGAGAACACAGTAGTCGCGGATTGCCCCAAACACCTCCAAATTTGTGTGGGTCTTATTCAGCTGCGACCATGGCTGCGACTGAATACTGTCGCCGGCCTAAGCTTCTAGCAAACTCTCCACTTCGCGATCGCACCGGAACCCACTCGTGAACCTCTTGCCGCCATTGTTTACAATTATTGTGGGGAAGAAGGGTCGCGAATGGACTACGTCAGCCAGCTCAGGTTGCGTATCCGTGCGTGTGTGCGTGTGTCATCTCATTAGCATCTGTACTTTGGCCACGGCGCACCTCTCCCAAGGGGCTGTTCCGTGCTGGAATACGGGTGGCGTGGTCACACTAGCCAAACGTTCTAGACTTTAGTATGCAAATGAGCTCGGCCCTAGGCAAGGCAAGGCAAGGCAAGTTTATTTCTAAAGCACATTTCGGACACAAGGCCATTCAAGGTGCTTTACAGATGCAAAAACAAAACACATCAAGAATAGAGCACACATTAAAAAAAAAAATTGAATTAAAAAAAAAATTTAGAATTACAGGTTAAAACGGAAACAACAAAGTCTTCAGTCTCCTGATTTAAAAGAGCCGAGTGTTGAAGCGGACCTCAAGTCCCCTGGAAGTTTATTCCAGAGCTTGGGTGCATTAAAACCCAGGGTCTGTAAGGGGCCACCCTAGTGTGAGTGGCCCCTTACAGACCCTGAAATAAAAACCTATTGAAGTATTCTAAAAGCAAATCAGTTTTTATCAAATGGCAAATCATTCTCTGTGAGGAAATAAAACATTTTGTATAAACAGGAAATATGACTTCATGAACACTCTGTGTAACTGTCTGTTTGTCCGAGGAGGGATTCAGCCACAAAGAATTTGATACAATGACGTGAGTGCAAAATGGCTCATGCTGAAATGATGCACTGCACTGTGTGTGTGAGGGCAGGTGAGAGAGAGTGTGCGTGTGTGTGTGTGTGTGAGTGTGTGAGTGTGTGAGAGTGTAAGTGAGGGCAAGTGAGTGAGTGTGTGTGTGTGTGTGTGTGTGAGGGCAAGTGAGAGTGTGTGTGTGTGTGTGTGTGTGTGAGTGTAAGTGAGGGCAAGTGAGTGAGTGTGTGTGTGTGTGTGTGTTTGTGTTTGTGTGTGTGTGTGTGTGTGTGTGTGTGTGTGTGTGTGTGTGTGTGTGTGTGTGTGTGTGTGTGTGTGTGTGTGTGTGTGTGTGTGTGTGTGTGTGTGTGTGTGTGTGTGTGTGTGTGTGTGTGTGTGTGTGTGTGTGTGTGTGTGTGAGTGCAAGTGAGAGTGTTTGTGTATGTGTGTGTGTGCGTATCCGGTCCATGCTCACCGGTCCATGTTATTTTGTTTAGTGATGTGAGCATTGACTGTCTGCTTGTCACACACAGGTGTCACACACACAGGTACGCACTGATGTGTGTTGTTGTTTTATTATGGTCTTTGTAAGCATTAGAGTGTGTGTTTAAGCGTGTGTGTGTATGTGTGTGTGTGGGTGTGAGCATTGTGTGCGAGGGAAATGTGAGTGCATGAATGTGTGTTTGAGTGTGTATGTGAGCATTTGTGTTTTTGTAAAAAAGTGTGTCACTCTTTGTTTGTGTATGTGTGTGTGTGTCTGTGCGTGTTCTGTGTGTGTGTGTGTGTGTGTGCGTGTATGATCGTGTGTGTGTGTGTGTGTGTGTGTGTGTGTGTGTGTGTGTGTGTGTGTGTGTGTGTGTGTGATGGATAGGGAGAGGACAGGTCATAGTGTGAATAAGCCTGTGTGTCACTTCAGGTGAACAGTCAGAAAGCTATGCAGCGGCCAACGCAGTAAAGTTAACTCAGGACAGGGCAGGAGGCTGTATATATATAATATTATATTCTAGCCTGTTTATATAGCGCTTTTCTTGACACTCAGGTTGCGTTCCCAATCGCATACTTTCTACTATATAGTATGTAGAAAAAAGATTTAGGATGTCCCGATTCTTGTGGCCAGATTTAGGATGGTTAGAAGTACCCGGATGTCCTACTTCATGCGGCCAAGATTGTTATTGTTGAAAATTGCATCCTATTTGGGCGATTCTGACCCACAATCCATTGCGCACGTGAAGTGACGTCACATCGACGAAGCCTCCATATGAAAACAAACGGGGATGCGGCGGATATAAAAGCAAGAGGCAAGATCAAGGCGCAATGTTATGATGAAATAAGAGAGTAAAGTATGTCCCAATAGTATGCCTACTGCATCCTAACTAGATTATTTTTATCGTCGGATGTAGTATGTAGAATAGAAAAAAGAAAGAGTATGAGATTCAGAACGCAACCTCAAAGTCGCTTACAAGTATATGAATAAAAATTTCTTGTTAGCAATATTTTAACTTCAACAAAATCACTCTCTAATTATTTATACAGTGTTACATAGCTATAGTATAATTGATATTTGATCATATACTTGTTGATTGACTATATATATATTTTTTTTTAATATATAATATATATAATATATTTTTGTATTTATTGAGTATTTCAGGTTTTATACAGGGGAAAAGCAAAATGCATGTTAAGTTAAGGAATGGTAAATGGTAAATGGACTTGACTTATATAGCGCTTTCTAGCCGATTTTCTCAGCCCCAAAGCGCTTTACATATCTTACCACATTCACCCATTCATACACACACTCATACACCGATGGTAGAAGCTGCCATGCAAGGCGCTCTCTGAACCATCGGGAGCAATTTGGGGTTCAGTGTCTTGCCCAGGGACACTTCGACATGTGGCGGGGAGACGGGGGATCGAACCTCCGACCCTGCACACCAGAGGCGATCTCCCTACCCACTTCGCCACTGCCGCCCCGGCATTGGCGGAAAGTTAAGATAATAACGGATCAACTTAATTATACATGGCATCTGCTAGGTGTTGCTATGTGGCATAGGCAGTATACAGCATAACTCCTTAATCTAGAGAATCCATTATCTGTTGTATAGGCAAAGGATTAATTCCATATGACATAATACACAGTCTAGATTACACAACAATGATATATGCCATCCAATTTGACATTTCCTATAATCGGATTAGAACAGACAGGCATTAAAGGTGCAGTGTGTAATATGACATCATCAAGAAAGTTCTACAAAGTTCTAGAATGCAACGCTCCCTGGGTAACCCCAACCCTTTCGAATAATAACAGAAGCTACAGTGGCCTTCAAGGACAAGAACAATTCTACATTTTAAACAATGCACCTGATGACATTCCAACTATGACACTTTCAAGATGGCGGCACTAGGCCTTGGTCCAAAATATGCAGAAATATGGACATATATGAGACCCTTTCTAAGGGGAAAAAAAAAAAATCTAAAAAAAAATTCAGCTATTATGCACTAAATTAAATCTACTCATGGATATTATAATTACTTTCTATAAAATCTGCTAGGAAATAAAACCCAACATTCTACACACTGCAGGTTTAAAGGGTGACAACCGCACCCAAGAGAACCGTGGAATACACATAACATTTTGAGTGATCATGTATAAACAATAAGAGCTTTTTGTATAATTTCCAAATAATCAAAAGATAAGATGAAGATGCAGATTGACTATAGTTATACATTTGACATATTCTGATCCTCCTACGCCATTTTTTTATTTTTTTTAATTACATTTTTTTAACCTTTATTTCTACAGGTAAATCCCATTGAGTCCAAAGACTCTTTTGCAAGGGAGACCTGTTCCCATTTACACGTTACCATTCACACACACATTCATACACCGATAGCAGGCTAACTATCGACATTCACACGAGGCAAGGTGGGTGAAGTGTCTTGCCCAAGGACACAACAACTATGACACAGGTGGCAGGGCGGGGATCGAACCTCCAACCCTTTGATCATCGGCCGACATGCTCTACCACCTGAGCCACAGTCGCCCCTATTGTTTTGTATTCTCCTCATCCTTTTGCTATTTTGCAACATAAAGCTCATATCATTTCACACTTTACTACGTAGTTCTCTTTCTATATAAGTATATAGCTATATTTTTTTTTAAGATATTTTTTTGGGCATTTTTATGCTTTATTGATAGTGTAGAGAGAGAGTTGAAATGGGGCAGAGAGGGGAGTGACATGCAGAGAACGACCGTGGGCTGGAATCGAACCCGGGTCCACTGCTGGCCGAGGCCCATGGGGGGGGGGGGGGGGGGCCTCAGACCTACAAACTGAGCTAAGGGCCCCCCTTGGCTCCTTCATATTTTTAGACGTTAGAATAACAATTAACTAAACTGAATTTCGACAAAGTAATTTTGATTGGGAGGGGGCTATTGCTGTTAGGACAGAGAGACAGAATATATCTAGAGTAGAAAAGTGTCTGAAGGAGGAGAGGAGAGAGAAGAAGTTAACAAGACGAATTGAGGACAGAGGAAAGGTGAGCGGAGCAGACACAATAAAACAGGACAAGGCAGGACGCGTCACACGCAACGCTTTGCTTGTGTCAGGCTGACGTTGAGCCGTGTGTGTGTGTGACTGTGTGTGTGTGTGAGAAACTGTGTGTGTGTGTGTGTGTGTGTGTGTGTTTGTCTCTCTTTCTCTCTCTATGTGTGACTCTGTGTGTGTGTGTGCGGGCGTGTGTGTCTGCGTGAGCGTGCGTGTGTGTGTGTGAGACAAGGGGAAAGGTTGACAGGCTTATGATGTCATCAGGTGACATTTAGTTGACAGGGGCCACGCAACAGATGGGGCACGGTGAATGTGTGTGTGTAGCTGTGTGTGTGTGTGTGTGTGTGTGTGTGTGTGTGTGTGTGTGTAGGTGACAGTGTGTGTGTGTTCGCATGCCTGCATTTTTTCCTATATGTGTTCATGTCTGTCTATATTAGTGTGTGTGTGTGTGTGTGTGTTTCTATGTCTGTGTGTGTGTGTTAGTTAATGTCTGTGTGTGTCTGTGTGTGTGTGTTAACGCCAGTGTGTTTGCGTGTGTGTTAGTTCATGTCTGTAAGTGTGTGTGTGTGTGTCTCTCTGTGTGTGTGTGTGTGTGTGTGTGTGTGTGTGTGTGTGTGTGTGTGTGTGTCTCTCTCTGTGTGTGTGTGTGTGTGTGTGTGTGTGTTGCGTGGCACAGGGACACCTTTGCTTTCAGAAGTGATGTGACGTTAATTGGTCCAAAAGGTTGAGAGGTTCAAGTTACACGTTCGTCATGTTGGCATTACGTCCGTGTTTGATCTTGGTCAAAGTTTTCAGCTTTTCAATGACATGATCTTTCTCTCTTCTTCGTTTAAAGGAGCAGTGTGTAGATTTGATGGTCTTTTTGCTAGAACAGACTTGAAATTTAACAGGCTAGAACATTCACCGTATGCATTTTTATATATAGTGGGCGTCCTGGGGAAAATGCACCTGCTGGAAGACCAAGAAGAAGAAGAAGTACTATAGAATAAATATAAATACATCTTCACCTCATCCCTTGATATTGTGGAAAGACTTGAGGCAGTGGTGGATGATGCCATCTTTTTTTTTGTATATAAAAAGACATACATTTTTCTTTCGTGACATGAACAGTTTCAAACACACACACACACTAACACACACACACACACACGCACACACACACACACGAAACATACAGCCCTGACGATCGTGTGACAATGCAAATGTGCCTCCGTGTGTTTCCCAGATGCTACTAAAACATATTCACGTCTTCGGGGGTTTTTCAAAATAAGACAAAAAAAATTATCATGCTTTCCTCCCGTCCAGTTTTTGCAGTATTGCTGCGTGCTGAGAGAAAGAGACAGCTCATTGGGTTGGAAACTGGCTTAAACGATTGCCTAGGGAGATTAGAGGATAGAATACAGGACAAAATACAGTAATACAGGCTGTGTGTGTGTGTGTGTGTGTGTGTGTGTGTGTGTGTGTGTGTGTGTGTGTGTGTGTGTGTGTGTGTGTGTGTGTGTGTGTGTTTGTGTGTGTGTGTGTGTGTGTGTGTGTGTGTGTGTGTGTGTGTGTGTGTGTGTGTGTGTGTGTGTGTGTGTGTGTGTGTGTGTGTGTGTGTGTGTGTGTGTGTGTGTGTGTGTGTGTGTGTGTGTGTGTGTGTGTGTGTGTGTGAATACTGGAAAAGTACTGTATTAGATGCTTTCGGGGGAACTGATTTTCAAACGCAAAGAGCTGCAATTTTCTAAGAATAAATGTAATACTGTAATACAAGTCCGTCTGGAAAATAAATGTATTTCACAGTGAAAACCGTATTGTGATGACTTGGTACAGCTCAGCCCTGCAGTTATACATTTCATTTTTGCCCTGTATTGCTTATAAAGAAGCCAAGAGTTCATCCTGTAGATTCATTTGGGGGCGACTGTGGCTCAGGTGGTAGAGCGGGTCGGCTGATGATCAAAGGGTTGGAGGTTCGATCCCCGCCCTGCCACTTGTGTCATAGTTGTTGTGTCCTTGGGCAAGACACTTCACCCACCTTGCCTCGTGTGAATGTCGATAGTTAGCCTGCTATCGGTGTGTGAATGGTAACGTGTAAATGGGAACA
>NC_137214.1:29628884-29658884 GCF_949987685.1 Ammodytes marinus | reverse complement strand
CTGTGATTTCCCAGATTCAGTGCACTTACATGTTTACACAGACTGAATGCTTCTACACTACATGAGTTAAAGGTGCAGTGTGTCATATAAGTAAGTTCTAGAAAGTTCTAGAATGCAACGCTCCCTGGGTAACCCCACCCCTTTCGAATAATAACAGAAGCTACAGTGGCCTTCAAGGACAAGAACAATTCTAAATTTCAAACAATGCACCTGATGACATTCCAACTATGACACTTCCAAAATGGCGGTGACAAGCCTTGGTCCAAAGTATGCAGAAATATGGACATATATGAGAAAAAAAATTCAGCTATTATGCACTAAATTAAACGTACTTATGGATATTATAATTATTTTCTACAAAATCTGCTAGGAAATAAAACCCAAAATTCTACACACTGCAGGTTTAATTATAGTGATATTGTGCCCATTCACTGCCCAATTCAACCATACAGCTTCTCTCCAACACATTATACACTGTGTAGTGAGTGTGTGAGCTCTATATATCTCAGCTAAGTAGGCCGTATCGTAACAGCCTCATCCATCCTTGAAGCCCAAATGTTGAGATTTACTTTTTTATGCTAATAGCGATAGCAACCAAACATATCTTAAATGTGGTTAACCTTCTAAGCTCCAGTTTGTAGTATATCTTTTCTCCATTCTTTCTAGAGAAAATAGTTTTTTTCCCCCGAAATGTTTACTATCATTTGCGCTGTCTGCATGTGTAACTTCATATACAATGTTATAAAGCATGTTCAATATTTCCCATCAGAATGCACCTACATGTTTAAACAGACTGAATACTTCTACACTATAGGAGATAACTAGAGTGATATTGTGCCCGTTCACGGCCCAATTTAACCATACAGCAGCTCTCTTACCCATTAAGATCTGTGTAGTAAGTGTGTATGCTCCAAAGCTCCGGACAAAAATTAAGAGACCAGTCTGGATTTTTCTTAACGAGAGACACTGAAAATTTGGAGTGGTCTCCTATTTTTTATTTTTTTTTCAGAGCTGTATATCTCTAGCTAAGTAGGCCGTATCGTAACAGCCTCATCCATCCTTGAAGCCCAAATGTTGAGATTTACTTTTTTATGCTAATAGCGATAGCCAGCCATCTGTTCAGCTGCCCCAAGCTTCACTAAATGGACTAAATGTTGTGCTACAGTGGAGAGTAGTGTAGTAGGTCTGGAAGTCTGAGTAAAAAATTATTCTCAAATGTAACAGGAAAGCAATGAGCCAGTATCTAGTGTCTAGTACTGTCTTAATTGGCTTGATTTATAGCACGCACTGTTGTGTTGCAGCTTAAAGCAAGCAATAGTGCGTAACTTTTATTGGAATTCAGAGTAGTTACAACAACACTGTCGGTGCATCTACATGAGGTAAAGCCTTCTGTGATGGCTTGTGGATTTTATACCTTCTGCTGTACGTCCAGGTTTTTTCTTAGCAGTAGAATCAACAACTGAAACATTTCTTGGGCTCTTCTTGGGGTTTTTCTTGAGCTCCTGCACCAGTGTCGGGGGGGAGGGGAGGGGAGGGGGGGACACCAGTTTGTAAACGATGCCATACTGAGAAATACAGAGAGAGTTTTGTGGAGCTGATAGGCTTGAATGTAACATTAAGAAAAAGATACACACTATAGCTTTAATAGTCAAAGGTGTGTCTCTAGCCGGTATAGTTTTTAATTCTTTTATACAGTGATATTTCCCCTAAAAGCATCAAAAACCTGGTACAAAATAAACACGAGGTTCATTATTACGTAGTTTTCCTGGGGGTCATTGAAGGCAGCATGTTGTCGTGTCTCAGTAATGGGAGTGTCAGTCAGTGTGACAGAGAGAACACATCCTAAAGGAAAACATAATTCCTCCAGGTTTCATCATGATCACACACACACACACACACACACACACACACACACACACACACACACACACACACACACACACACACACACACACACACACACACACACAGTCACATCATAATCTAATCAGTGAATGATACATCCTTCACTCATGACAACCACCATCTAGAGATTTAAATACAGATACTATTACACAGATTTTTTTTATTACATAGAAGTGAGGCTTTTCTCATCGCTTTGAGGGTTTGTTCACATAGAGACGATTAAGTTTGATTCAGTACGGACAGAAAGAGTTGTTCAAATGGATAGCTGCTCTTGTCTGCTTAAGGCCAGACATTGCAGGTATATAGGGAAACATTTTTAACTTATATATATATCATCATGAAACTTTTGCCAGTTGATTACTTGCATTTAAACGATCATTTTTTGTCATACAAGTGTTTCAGAATGATGTGTTTCATGTTTGAAAAAATATGAATATAAATAAGTACGTGTAACTCTATTCAAAGGCCAACAATCTAGATGTTGGATGAAGTTTTAGTTGATGTAAGGGCTTAAGAAGTTGAGATATTTTTCGTTCAAAGTATTTTAAATTTGACATTTGAGATTTCATGGTCAGAAAAATTACAAAAACATCCCTCCAAGTTTTAAATTGAAGTTAAAGCTGGGGTGGAGGGTTTGGGGAGAAAATAGCAGTTGGGATAGAGACTCGAATCCAAATACCTCAACCGCTCCACTTGTTCTCTTTGGTCCCTCCCCTATGGTCACTCCCTGACACGCTCTACACCAACAAAGTCGGTGCCAAAGTGAATGGACAGTCCCAACAGCCAATAAGAACAGAGAATCGGAGCCCCACTCTGATTGGTCAAAGTGTACAGCTCAAGTTAACTTTGACCAATCAGAAATCATATACCCCAGCTTTAAGTGATTCTGAAGTGAAAGCCTGGAGAGAAATTGGCCTGAATTTAAAAAAAGTCAAAAAGCTATTCATGGCTCAGCAGATAAGCCCAAACGCTGTTCATAAAAGATTGGGTAATGATTTTTAAATAAGGGGAGGTTGCATAGGGTAGATATAATGAATCACCTTGAATGGAGGGAGAGAGAGAGTGGGAGAGATGGATAGAGAGAGAGGAGAGGGAGAGAGGGAGAGAGAGAGTGAGAGGGGTGGAGAAAGAGAGAGAGAGACAGAGAGAGAGAAAGAGAGAGAGATGGAGACAGAGAGAGAGAGAGAGAAGAAAATGTCCACGAAAGGGCAAGAGTTAGGGGAACAGAGCCAAACTATTATGAAAAGACATCGAGTAGCATTAATTAATCACAGACTGGATGGAAAGATTAGGACAAGCGTAAAGAGTCATTCATGGTTTAAGCTTAAAGCTATAGTGTGTAACTTTTTCATATGAATGAATGTTGGTTACATTCAAGCCATCGCCAAGTTGATTAAGCCTATTATCAGCTCCACAAAACTCTCTTTCTCAGTATGGCAGCGTTTACAAACTGGTGTCCCCTCCCCCCCCCCCCCTCCCCACCCTGACACTGGTGCAGGAGCTCAGAAAAATCCCAAGAAAGAAGCGCCCAATATATGTTTCAGTTGTTGATTCTATTGTTAAGAAAAAAACCTGGACGTAGAGCAGAAGGTATAAAATCCATGTGTCATCACTGAAGGCTTTACCTCATGTAGATGCACCGACAGTGTTGTTGTAATTACTCAGAATCCCTCAATGGGGGGCGACATAAGTTACACACTATAGCTTTAATGTATAGACTGAATGTTGGGCTGAATTTATAGTTGACACAAGCAGTAACTGGATGTAACTGCGGTTACACATGGTGTAGGTTTGGATTTGTCATTGAGTGTCTCATTCTCTCACTTAGTGAAAACATCTCTGTAACTCCAGGCTGATGTGTCAATCTTAATCATGTTAAGCTTTCTGTGTGTGTGTGTGTGTGTGTGTGTGTGTGTGTGTGTGTGTGTGTGTGTGTGTGTGTGTGTGTGTGTGTGTGTGTGTATGTGTGTGTGTGTGTGTGTGTGTGTGTGTGTCTGTCTGTCTGTCTGTCTGTCTTTGTAGGTATGTCTATGTTAATGTGTGTGTTTGTGTAGGTTAATATGTATGTGTGTGTGTCTGTGTGTCTGTCTGTCTGTCTGTCTGTCTTCGTATGTATGTGTATGTTAATGTGTGTGTTTGTGTAGGTTAATGTGTGTGTGTGTGTGTGTGTGTGTGTGTGTGTGTGTGTGTGTGTGTGTGTGTGTGTGTGCTTGTATGTTGTTATGGGTTTTGTTTAACTCTGATGTGTCAATATATATTATATATAATCAAACTGCTTCATGCCTTTAATATATATTCCCTACGGCAACACTGTGTTTACATTATTTACATATTAACTTTGTGATATGAGAGTGAAAGTGTGAAGGCTTGTTTCAAAGACCTACTTCACCGGTTGGAATATGAAGGTGTATTGAACTCGGAGATCCTATTTGGTATAGATAAAAACATCGGATCATTAGGGGGCCAAGCCCGAGAAGGGCTGGGACCGCGTTTTGCAGAGCAACGCGGTTCCCAAGCCCTGCGGGGCAGGGAACCCTATTGTTTTTGTAAGGATTATTCTTTATTCTTTATTCTTTATTCTTATTCTTCCATGCGTAAAAGTGGTGCTGCAGCCCAAACCGTAAAGGGTTGGGACATGCCACTTGCATGGCTTATCCAGGTCCATGGTACGTACGCAGAGGAAAAAATTCAGACATCCCGGCCACTAGGTGGCGCTACAACAAAGGAAAAGGCGTTTTGGGCTATAACTTCCGCACCGAAAGTCCGACAGTCAAAAACTTTATATCCACAGATGCACACAAGTTAGATGCATCTTTTGAGATAGGCCACGCCCATTTGCGTATATATACATTTTTCGCTATATCGCAAAAACTGTGTCAGTCACCAAAACATACTCCTCCTACAGTTTTCGCCCGATTTATACGAAACCAAAAACATTATGCTCTACCAACTCCCACGAGCAAAAGTTGGTCAAATAATTTTTCTACGACCATCGGAAGACCAAACGGTAGCGCTTTAAAGATTTGCGAAAATCCGTAAAAAAAAAAAAAAAGAGGGATTTTCTTGAAACTCAAGGGAGACTATCATGGGGCATACCTGAGTCTATAAAAAAAATATGGGCAAGAAATTCCTATGTATGCCGGACTTATTAAAAAAAAGAGTTTTTCAATTTTTTGGCCTTTTTTCGCCATTTCCTAAGTCTTTCGGCGGGAAAATGGGAAAATTCAAAAAAGTCTCTTTACAATGGAGAGGTTCACAATTTCATTTTGCTCATAACTCCCCAACCAAACATCGCACATTGAAAAATGTAACATCCACTTGTTCGGTACATTGAGCTGCATCTTTCTATCAAACACAGTTTTGCGAATGTCATCCATAGGGGGCACCAAAACCACAAAAAGCAAAGAAAACGCGTTTGGGCCTATAACTCCCACACCGAACATCGCACATTCAAAAACTTTACATCCCCGGATTCCGTGAAGCGAGGGGCCGGCGCCGCGGACGACGACGCCCGATCCCGAGTCGCGTGGGAGGCTTGGCCCCCGTTCACAACTGCTTGCAGTTCTAGTCTTTTATTATTATTAATTAATTAATTATTTATTTATTTATTATTCTTTCGGACAATTCCACACAATACACAATTTTCCCTTTCACATATTCATACATCTTACTTTGTGTTGTCCGAAGGGTGACGGAAGAAGCCAAATGCTTATCAGGTCCCGCCCCCATCTTAGCCTGAGAAAAGGCAGAAAGAGTGTTTTATGGTCTCACTGTCTAACCCTACAGTTTACTTCTTGTGACATCACAGTAAGGGTTAGGATTAACAGGACAGCTGGGCCAAGGGAAGACTGAGGGAAGAAAAGCCTCATTCATTATATTATAATAGTGATTTTATAATGATAGAACGCTGGTTCCGTATCAGCGAAGTATTCCTTTAACTGTATGTAGATATACAATGACAAAGCTACAGGCCATATGAATGCACCAACATAAAGAGGGGGTTATACACAGAGTAAACTATTGAATTTCACAACAGTGATCCTAATGCTATTTCAATATGGAATAAAAGCAAAAAATATGTGTTTGTTCATAGCATGGGGCTTAATGCAGTCTTTGTGGTGTGTGTGAGTGTGTGTGTGTGTGTGTGTGTGTGAGCGTGCGTGGTGTTTTATATTCAGAGTCCCACTGTGTTAAAAACAAACAAAGTCATGGCTCCCGCTGATTCACTTCTCTGGACCATATCTAAGAAAGAAAAAGAAAATTAGGTTTTATGTAGCAATCTTTTATACAAAAACACACAGGCACGTAGCACGCAGTTATGGACACACACGCACACACACACACACACACACACACACACACACACACACACACACAGGCACGTAGCACGCAGTTATGGTCACACACACTCACACACACACACACACATTTGTACAGCTATACTTGTGAGGACATTCATTAACATAATGCATTCCCTAGCCCCTTACCCTAACCCTAACCATCAAAACTAAATGCCTAACCCCAACCCTTACACTAACCCTTACACTAAACCTAATTCATACCTAAACCTTAAAACCTAGTGTTAACCCTCAAACAGCTCCTTTAAAGGCCTGTCCCAAAGTGAGAACCGGACAAAATGTCCTCACTCGTAAGGTCTAAAACCGAATTTGGTTCTCAGAAAAATAGCAGTACAAACAAACACACACACACACACACACACACACACACACACACACACACACACACACACACACACACACACACACACACACACACACACGCACACACACACACACACACACACACACACACACACACACACACACACACACAGAAATCTTTCCTTTTCTATAGAAATGTGAAGAGTTTGTTGTGCAGGCAGCATGTGGCCCCGCAGTGATTAGAGTGTCAGACCCTGTAACTCCAAGGTTAAGAGTTCACCTCTTCCTTGACCACACACACACACACACACACACACACACACACACACACACACACACACACACACCGACACCGACACACACACACACACACACACACACACACACACACACACACACACACACACACACACACACACACACACACACACACACACACACACACCTCCTATGTCTGCGGAAATATCCTTGGCCTTGACACATACAGTAGAAGTGGCAGTTTCTTAGTAGCCTTGGGAAAAGCATTTTTTTTTTTCTTTTTTCTTTCTTTGCTTAGAAAAATCTTTCCCATAGAAGTCGACTCTGCTCAGCTTCTACTGTATGCGGATACTGAACCGGCGTTCTATCATAATAAAATCGCTATTATAATATAATGAATGAGGTTTTTCTTCCCTCAGTCTTTCCTCAGCCTTCCCTTGGCCCAGCTTGGAATCCAGTTAGGATGCAGTATGCTACAATTGGGACATACATTTGCTTATGTATTTCATCATAACATTGCACCTTGATCTTGCCTCTTGCTTTTATATCCGTCCTATCCCCGTTTGTTTTCATACGGAGGCTTCGTCGATGTGACGTCACTTCCGGTGCGCACTGGATTATGGGTCAGAATCACCCAAATAGGATGCAGTTTTCAACACTAAAAATCTTGGCCGGATGTAGTAGACATCTGGGTATTTCTAACCATACTAAAGCTGGCCACAAGAATCGGTACATCCTAAATCTGTTTTCTTCCATACTAAATAGTAGATAGTATGGGGATTGGAGGTACTGTTGGGGGAATTTTCACGTTACTAATCCCTGTGAAGACATTTCATAAAAATTACAATGCTCTGTATATAATATTTCATAAATATTAATAAATTACATGTAACAGCAAACGAGACCATCAGCGCAAAGAAAGAATGCTATTTTTATATAGTTTTTCTTGATGCCTTTGTCATGGGTATACGCTCACCCAGAAACAACAGATACTGAATGCAGTATTATTCAGAGGATGCACAGGAAAAAAACAATTTAAAATACACACACACACTCACTCACTCACTCACTCACTCACTCACTCACTCACTCACTCACTCACTCACTCACTCTCTCACACACACATACACACACACACACAAGCACACAAACACACACACACACAGCTGATCTTGGCACATGTATCCTATATACGTAGGGGAAATAACAGGTCACACACACAAACCCACACGGCACATAAATGTAAATAAATTACTTTACAAGCTGTAGCCTATACTGTAAACTGTATTGAACGATTAATCCACTCCGAGGAAATGAGAGTCATCAATATTATACCGGCCGCGCTGTGTGTGTGTTTGTGTGTGTGTGTGTGTGTGCATATCTTGTCTCATATTGATTCAGGCTGCAGGCCACAAACCAGTCAGCTAACATGCTTCTGGATAAAATAAATCTGGCCTTGGAGGCAGAGGCGCCTGACACATAGCTGTCATAAGCCCTTACTCTCTGTCTCTCACACACACACACACACACACACACACACACACACACACACACACACACACACACACACACACACACACACACGCACACACACACACACACACAAAACAATATGACGTTCATCTACCCACCGGTGCGAATGCGGCAGCCCCACTGAATGATTAATCACACCTGAGTTGGTGTGTGTGTGTGTGTGTGTGTGTGTGTGTGCGTGTGTGTGTGTGTGTGTGTGTGTGAGTGTGTGTGTGTGTGTGTGTGAGAGAAAGAGAGCAAGACCATATTAGGGAGGGAGATAGATGTGTGTTCTGTCTCAAGTAGTCACAGCACTTCTGACAGAAAGATGGGAGACAACACACACACACACACACACACACACGCACACACACTGCCTCTCTATGTATTTCACACACACACCGGTGCGAATGCGGCAGCGGCACTACACACACACACACACACACACACACACACACACACACACACACACACACACACACACACACACACACACACACACACACACGCGCGCACACACACACACACTGTCCCTTAAACTTACATGACCCACTGTTGAATAGCTCTTTGCAGCACAGTGCTTCAGGCTCCATGCTGCTTCTCTGCAGACGCTGATGTGCCACAGTTTTCAGTTCTAGACAAGACATCGCTCGTGGGCAACATTTTGTTCATGTTGTTTTTCTCAGTGACATTATACGGGATATTCTAACGTCAAGGAAAGATGATATTTTTTCATGCAGATAGCAGTGATTTTAAAGCTACAGTGAGTAACTTTTTTCACGTAAATTAATGTTGGTTAAATTGTAGGTTACTCCGGGTTTTCCAAGAAGAGCCCAAAGACATTTTTCAGTTGTTGATTCTACTGCTAAGAAAAAAACGAGGGCTTGGGGCGCTCTGGTGGTGTAGTGGATAGAGCGTGTACCATATTGGCTCCGGCCTTCGTTGCAGTGGTCGTGTGTTCAAATCCGACCCGTGGTCCTTTACTGCAGGTCATCCCCCCTCTCTCTCTCTCTCTGTCTCCCCATGCCAACTCTGTACTATCTAATAAAGCTTGAAAATGACCAAAAAATTATCTTTAAAAAAAAAAACGAGGGCTTACCTTGTAGATGTACACACAGTGTTACTCACTTACACACTAATGCAGTTTCTTTGTACCTCATTCGTTATCCAGGGAAATGATGGCTGGCTAAATGTTGGAAGCACTAGAACAATGTAAGTGTGGGTTTTTTCGTCCTGTAATACTGCACAGCAACGGTACATTTTATAATGTAGTAAAGAGCTATACTTACTTATACCACGTATATCATGGAATTCCCAAATACATTCTAGCAGCCTTCAATGTAAAACGGATCTAAAAGCGAACAGACCATTCCAAATGCTTTTTCAAATATATTCTTAACACCAGTATGCTTCAGCGACCGTGGATAGACTCAGTCTTATACACTCATGGTCTCTTTATTCAGAACACATTTTTAAGTACCTGATAGGACCACCCCCCCCCCCCTTTCTTCATATGTTATTAATGATCTGATTTATGATACATTTACTTCTTAACAACTTGTCGAAAATGCATTTCTTTTAGAGCTGCACATGGGCAAAACCTGACAAAATGCACATGTAAAACTAAGGGAATCTAATCGTGTTCTGTTTCCAGCCCCTTCAGTGTGAGTGGGTTAAAAATATGTCCCACTGTCCCTCCTTACATCGTAGCTTCATGTACTTGAGAGATATTCTTTCCAAGTGTTTTCCTAGAGACGAGAGAGAGCCATTATATAAATGTTAGAGCTTTAGGCTTCAAATGTTCACTGAGAGGAGAGGACACACGACAGTACTGTGATGATCTGCACATAAGAAGCAGAAAAGTTGTTTGTAGGGATCGTGTTAAATGGGTTTTCCCCCATTCCCCCATATTTAATTTTTAAACAGATGCACATACAAAAAATACTGGCAACGTGTTTTGATGACATCTCTAGGCGAAACATTTTTACCCACACACACACACACACACACACACACACACACACACACACGCGCACTCACTCACGCACACACGCACGCGCGCGCACACACACACACACACACACACACACACACACACACACACACACACACACACACACGTAAAAAGAAGCTTAAGGGTCAATGTAATTCCTTAAAAAAGCCCGAAAAGGCAGCAGATGGTTGTGGCAGTTTTTAGTTAAATCTTAAAAAACAAATTGGTTTACGATTCATTCAAGCTACGCAGACTAAAATCATTCTGTACACACTTAGCAGTCCCATGCTAATCACTGCTGGATGACTGCCACAAACATTAAACAAAAAATCCCTTTTCTATTTCACCCCGTTCAGATGAAAACATGTCCATTAGACGGAAAAAAAAAGTTGGAATGAAAAATTTGAAATCGTTTTATCGGAACACAGAATTAGTTTGGTGCTCTTCAACTCGCAAATTAATTAATTAAAAAAAAAAAAAGCTTTTTGCATGACTCAGAAATTAATGTAGAACTGAATGGTCTGTTGGAAAACCACCTGCTTGATTGCCACTTTACTTTGGCACAAAACACTTTGGGCTAATTTAGTTGCTTATGATTTTCCGTTTGTTGGTCCGTCTCGAAAATCCAAATTGGCCCAAACAGATGAGATTTTCGGGAAAGTGTTTTTTTTCTTGGACGACAATTTAATTAAAACAGTTTGCTGTGATGAACTTGTATGGAAGGGCCAATGTACTATAAGGCTGCATGATTATGGCCAAAAACTCATGCCCAGCCATTGTGTCTCTCTGACATATCCTGTGTCCTGTTCATTGTTTTTTATTCGCTGTATATTGTCTGTTATGTGTTGCTTAGTGTGTGTAGGACTGCTGAACTGAATTGCCCTCTGGGATAAATAAAGTTGTTTGATTGATTGATTGATGAAAATGATTATCACGATTATTTTGATCAATATTTAAATTTTTTTTACAATGGAAAAGGGGTAGGATTAATTAAATAAGTGTATACTTCTTCCTGCTCCTTTTCGGGCATATCACATCAATACAGATACTTTTTTTTCTTTGTGTGAAGTCATTTAAACATACATTTTGTTTATTGTATTTTTATTCTTTTCATTTTGTTTTGTATTGTTTTTGATATGTCTGAAATAAAATAAAAAATTCAAATAAAAATTCAAATATTAAGATCACGATATTTTACCACGATTATTCATTCATTTTACTGACACAATATTTTTTAATGGACTGTCACGTAAACATAAAACTGCTTTTAAATGTTTTTTTTCATTTTATTTGCTTCTTTTATTCGCTTTTAAATGTTTTATAATGTGTTTTGTGTATTCTAATCTTGCCCCTGTAAAGCACTTTGAGTGGCCTTGTGTCTGAATTGTGCTATATAAATAAACTTGCCTTGCCTTGCTTCTATATCCATGTGATTGACTATGCTATATTCCTCCTAATGTACTATAGTATATACTTGGTTCGTCTAGTGAAAGAGTAGATGCACCTCACTACTGCAAAGATAAAGTATTTTCTAAAATCCAAATACTCAGATGAGATTTTCAGTAGTTTTTTTCCTGGATAAATAAATTAATAGAGGAGGCAGTGACTCTGGAGAACGCTTGTTTACTAAATCACTTTTTGTCAAAATCAGTGAATATCTCCTCACGATCTGCTACCTGTCCGTACTGTGTGTACGCTGAAAAAAATAAACTGTTGTTAATACACAGCCTAGGCTCTGTGAACTGGCATGTAAACAAAGGGGGCCCACCGTAGCTATAGCAACATGCCCGTGATTTGCTGGAAATCTACCACCACAGACACCTTTCCCTGAGCTGGAGAATTTCAAAGAAAGAAATTGGGGAAACAAGGAAACAAAGTATTTTGTTTGATCTTATAGCCTGTAGCAATGTGTGTGTGTGTGTGTGTGTGTGTGTGTGTGTGTGTGCGTGTGTGTGTGTTGAGGTTAGTGAGCTGACCTCATTCACTAGAGTACACAGGCTGATCGGTGTCAAACGATTGGTCACCCCGCGCCTCCCCGCAAGGCAGCTTCACACACACACAGACACACACACACAGACGCACGCACGCACGCACACACACACACACACACACACACACACACACAGACGCACGCACGCACGCACACAGACACACACACACACACACACAGGTAAACATTACACGCGGTATTGCACTGTATTCTCTCTGCCTACTTGTCACTTTCTTAGGGTTGCTATGATACAGCAATATGGTCATTCATTCATTGCCTAAAGATCAAACCATATCGATGTAATACTGAAACATTTATGCATATTGCCGTCTTTCCTTTTGATGGTCTCCCTCTGCAGTAACTAATTATAATAGCAATCATATTATATTACATTACCCCCCTTGTCTGTACATGTTATAATAAAAAATAATTAAACTGAAAATTAAATCATTAAAAAAATAATACATTCAACCTATATAGCGCTTTTTAAAGACACTCAAGGTTGCTTGGAGAGGTGGATTTTTTTTCTTCTGCTTTTTTCAACTCTTCCAAAAAGCCTCTTGAAGACCAAAGGCTAGCCGCTAGTTGCTCGTTGCTAGTTGCTAGTTGCATTGCTTCCCCGTAGCCCCTGACGACAGCTGCCCTCTTTTGCCATTAATGACACAATTAAATAATGGTAGCCCAATACAAATGACAAGAAATAAATAATCTCAAAATATAGACATCTTTCCCCACTCTCTGCTCGTTGTCTGTACAAGTTCTAATAAAACTGAAAATAAAATTATTAAAGAAGTAATACTTACAACTTATTTATTGCTTTTTATAAAACTCAGAGTTGCTTGGAGAGGAGAGGAGAGGAGAGGAGAGGAGAGGAGAGGAGGGGACGGGAGAGGAGAGGAGGGGAGGGGAGAGGAGAGGAGGGGAGGGGAGGGGAGGAGAGGGGAGAGGAGAGGAGAGGAGAGGAGAGGAGAGGAGAGGAGAGGAGAGGAGGGGGATTTTTTCGGCTTCTTTCAACTCTTCCAAAAAGCCTCTTGAAACACCAAAGGCTAGCTGCTAGTTGCTCGTTGCTAGCTGCTAGTTGCATTGCTTCCCCGTAGCCCCTGACGACAGCTGTCCTCTTTGCCTGTGTGCAGTCTGAGGCTGAAGCTGCAGGGATCCAGCAGCATGGAACAGCCTGGAGCTCAGAGGGCCGTGAGAGCGCAGCAGTGCCCGTCAAACTCACACCCATCTGGGGCTCTTTAAAGAGAAGACGCTGCCCTTTAATGTGGATGAAGAAATGGGCCTCTACTGTGCAGGGCTGGACACATGTAATAGCACGAAATCTTAAAACAAACCGAAATGTAAACAAAATGCTTAGACCAAAACGTAGTCAATTTTTGGCCATACTGTAACTGTATCAACTAATACTTTTGGGTCATTTATTACATTATGTAGCGGACAACATATTCTTCACCTAATAGTGAGAAAAACATGGTGCAATATTTTTATTACACTCAACAAAAATATAAACGCAACACTTTTGTTTTTGCTCCCATTTTTCATGAGATGGACTTAAAGATCTAAAATTCATTCCAGATACACAATTGTACCATTTCTCTCAAACATTGTTCACAAATCTGTCTAAATGTGTGATAGTGAGCACTTCTGCTTTGCTGAGATAATCCATCCCACCTCACAGGTGTGCCACATCAAGATGCTGATCTGACATCATGATTAGTGCACAGGTGTGCCTTAGACTGTCCACAATAAAAGGCCACCCTGATCTTTAAGTCCATCTCATGAAAAATGGGAGCAAAAACAAAAGTGTTGCGTTTATATTTTTGTTGAGTGTATATATAACTATTACACTATTTTGAGCTCCATACTGTAATAAAGGACCCGGAATGTTCACAGGCGTAGGTTTGGGTGGTGGGGGGTCCTCCTAAATATTTAGAAGAGGTAAATCTGTCCCTCTCATAAGGTCCCTGTCAAATGAAAAAAAAAAATATATATACGAAAGTCAACCACCTTCTCCCCAAAAAGAGGTGAACAACAACAGTTCAGGGGATGGAAACATTTATATATTTCACAAATAAATTTAAGAAATTGCTCATCTCTCTAGTTTTCATCTCAGTGTGAAATGTCTGTGTAGAAAAAAGATACACAACACACCGTTACAAATCATTTCGAATCCTGTTTGCAGCTCATTCTCAAACACCACTGGGGCGACTGTGGCTCAGTTGGTAGAGTGGGTCGGCTGATGATCAAAGGGTTGGAGGTTCGATCCCTGCCCTGCCACCTGTGTCATAGTTGTTGTGTCCTTGGGCAAGACACTTCACCCACCTTGCCTCGTGTGAATGTCGATAGTTAGCCTGCTATCGGTGTAAGAATGTGTGTGTGAATGGTAACGTGGGAAAGGAAAACAGGTCTCCCTTGCAAAAGAGTCTTCGGTCTCAATGGGATTTACCTGTA
Source organism: Ammodytes marinus (assembly GCF_949987685.1). Taxonomy (NCBI): domain Eukaryota; kingdom Metazoa; phylum Chordata; class Actinopteri; order Uranoscopiformes; family Ammodytidae; genus Ammodytes; species Ammodytes marinus. The sequence continues at coordinate 29,644,114 of NC_137214.1, read as the reverse complement.
TAAATAAAGGTTAAAAAAAAAAAAAAAAAAAAAAAAACATTACAGGAAAACTAAGTCTTGGCAACAGAAGCTTGAAGTAGTAGAGTCTGGAAGAGATTGCGAGAGCTTCAAGCTTCGACCTGAAGATATTCTTGCGATGGCGCTGTAAATGTTACATCACTTTGCTTGCACAGTGTGTGTGTGTGTGTGTGTGTGTTTGTGAGTGTGTGTGTGTGTGTGTGTGTGTGTGTGGCCTAAACACTGAATGTTTTGCCCAAAAAAACAGTTTTCTCTGAGATGAAAGAGGCACAGGAAAGACAGCTCTGTTTGCATACTAGAAAAGACAGTAGATTGACAGGAAGTTGAAGGAACCCTATTTCTAGTGCACCAAACTCTGGTACACTTCATATTCATACTATAGTTGTTGTTGTTTGTTTATAGGTGCTACAAGGAACTTATTAAGAAGAAATATTTCTGAAACAGTCTAATTTTTCCTCTGATGATCATGAATTACATGTTACAGCAAACGAGACCATCAGTGCAAAGAATACTATTTAAAATGTTTAATAGAAAAGAGAGTAGGGGGCGCCCTTAGCTCAGTTGGTAGGGCGTCCCCTCCCCCCCGGGCTGGGCCCAGCAGCAGACCCGGGTTTGATTCCCGCCTGCGGTCGTTCTCTGCATGTCACTCCCCTCTCTGCCCCATTTCACCTCTGTCTCTCTGCACTGTTAAATAAAGCATAAAAATGCCAAAAAATATCTTTAAAAATAAATAAAAGAGAGTAGATTTGGTCGGGAGGTTGAGGCATCCTTATAGTGCGCATAGCTCTGGTACACATTCTTTTGGTTACACAGTATTTTAGTTATTGCTTGTTGAAGTTATTTTAAACACCATGAAAATGTTCTATTATAGTGTTAATCATGATCAAGGTGTGTGCCCCTTAGCTTCCCACTGATTTTATTTTTTAAATGCATTAAATGTTTTTATTCTCAATGATTTTTTTTCTTATTTTTATTTATTCTGTAGAGAATGTAATATAAAGTGCATTACAGATAAAATAATGTTATTATTTTATAAATACTATGTTAAAGAAATTGAGATTGCACTTTTTTTTGTTGTAAGTTAAAGGCCTACTTCACCGGTTGGAATATGAAGGTGTATTGAACTCGGAGATCCTATGTAGTATAAATGTGCAATTTTTTTTTAAATCGGATCATCCTAGCCTGAGAAAAGGCAGAAAGAGTGTTTTATGGTCTCACTGTCTAACCCTACATTTCTCTTTCTGTGATGTCACATACTTCATAGGATCTCCGAGTTCAATACACCTTCATATTCCAACCGGTGAAGTAGGCCTTTAACTTAATTGAATAAGGAACAGACTACAACGTTTTTTAAATGTATTAATTTTTTTTTTAAATCTCACTATATAACTGATACAACCTGTAGATATGATGCTATCTGTTGGACACATCTGTGTTGAAGCACATATAAAATGTGTTCCCCTTTCAAAATCAACTAGTCAATTATTAGTCAATCACTAATGTGTTATGCCCTCCCAAGCTGTGTGTGTGTGTGTGTGTGTGTGTGTGTGTGTGTGTGTGTGTGTGTGTGTATATGTGTGTGTGTGTGTGTGTGTGTGTGTGGTAGTGTTTTTCTCATATTTGTGAAGATGTCATCATAGTCCATTTCCCATGAATTTGAAATATTATGACACATAGCAAGTGATTGTTTAACAGAAACCATTCAATTAAAGATATATCCCACGGCATGCAGTCACTCAATTGTTGATTAACAGCCATTGTCACCATGGCAATTTGATATTGAATATTCACTTGACATTTCTTCACTCTGATTAATGAACAACACAGGACTATAACAGCAAACAATAAGGCAAATCTCATGCTTTCTTGTTAATCATCAAACCATTGTTAACGTAATTGGCTAAATAAGCTTCTTCAGAAAAAAAAAACATATTGGAAATTAACATGAACTGTGACATCGCTGGTTTGATTTGTGTATTGTTCCTCATATCTGTTTAATTTCCTGTCTATCCAGAGTCAAATCTGTAATAAAGACATCCAATCAAAATGGACAGAATCATAATAACTGTTTATGTAGTGAGATATGGCCACATTTGCATATGTATTTGATGATTTCTGGAAAAAATTGTAATGTAAGAAATAATTTTTTTGATGTAGGTAATATACTACTGGCAAAGTTTCATGATAATATCTATAGGTTAAACATTTTATCCTATTCACCTGCAGTATCTCACCTTAAGTGTGTGTGTGTGTGTGTGTGTCAGTGTATGTTACAGAGAGAGAGAGAGAGAGAGAGAGAGAGTGAGAGAGAGAGAGAGAGTTGTGTTTGTGTGTGTGTGTCAGTGTATGTTACAGAGAGAGAGAGAGAGAGAGAGAGAGAGAGAGAGAGAGAGTGAGTGAGAGAGAGAGAGGTGTGTTTGTGTGTTACAGATACAGATAGAGAGAGAGAGAGAGAGAGAGAGAGAGAGAGAGAGAGAGGTGTGTTTGTGTGTGTGTGTGTGTGTGTGTGTGTGTGTGTGTGCATTGACACTTCAAGGAAGTTCTGTAGAAAAATTCCTGAGTGTGTGTGGCTCAGCAGGTTTTTATTATTGGTTTTGGCCTAATACCAACAGGGAAACCAGACTACACGGACATTTAAAAAAAAAAAAAAAAAAAAAAAAATCCCACTGCACTCTTGGACTTGAAGTTGTCGATTGATGTCAGCAGCGTTAGTAAAATATTTCAGCTCCACAGAAACTCAGTGACTGACATGTGAACACACACACACACACACACACACACACACACACACACACACACACACACACACACACACACACACACACACACACACACACACACACACACCTAGGTTGCTATTCTCTTTGACTGACAGCTTGGTATCTTAAACCTGCAGTGTGTAGAATTTTGGGATTTTTTTCATAGCAAACTTGGTAGAAAATAATTATAAAATTCATAAGTACGTTTAATTTAGTGCATAATAGCTGCTTTTTTTTAGAATTATTATTTCTTCCCTTAGAAAGGGCCACTTATATCTCCATATTTCTCCATACCATGGACCAAGGAATGGGCGCCGCCATTCTGGAAGCGTCATAGTTGGAATGTCATCAGCTCTACCGAAGCACAGAATGGAACAGTTGGCCACACTGTGTCCATCAGAACCACCAGTTGGAATGTTTTTCAATAATTTCTGTTGCTTCTCTGAACGGGAGCCATAGAGACGAACTGTTGTGATGATTTCATATTACACACTGCACCTTTAAGTTTTTCCTCAGAACAAAAACATCATGCCATGGTTACCGTGGAGATACAGGCGGTTATTTAAGGTCACCGTTGTCTCCGGGGAAACGCAAGCGATTGGTTTGACAGAAACAAACTAGAGACTTTTGCCTCGACTAATGCCATGTCCATGTGTACACGGGTATTTGGGAAAGTTAAGTTAGTCAATTGTACACAGGGCACATTGAAATTTGTCATTTCGCATATTTCCATTTCCATTTCAGAGGGGGTCAGAGTGCAGGGTCAGCCATAGTACAGCGCCCCTGGAGCAGTTTGGGGTTAAGTGTCTTGCTCAAGGACACAATGGTAGAGAGGGAGGGCACCGTAGATGTAATATCAGCCACTACTAGTTTTACTACTAACACTCTCCTGTCGGGTGCCGGGGATCCAACCAGATACCTCATGGTTACTGGGAGAAGGAACCAGAGACCTCATGGTTACTGGGAGGAACCAGAGACCTCATGGTTACTGGGAGAAGGAACCAGAGACCTCATGGTTACTGGGAGGAGGAACCAGAGACCTCATGGTTACTGGGAGGAACCAGAGACCTCATGGCTACTGGTCGGACCCCTTTTCTACCTGGCCATCCTACCATTCCTGAGCATATCTGTGTGTGAATTGTCTTCCTGTCTACACAACCGTACTGTTACATTCCCATGTCTTAAATATGCTCTTGTGTATGCTGCCTCTAGATCCTCGGCTCCACCCTCCTCCACTCCACTACCTCTGCTGCTCCTAAACGAGGCACACCTGGAAGCCTAATCAAGGGGCTGCAGGCTTAAAAGAGGAGCTGCATGGCTGTTGTGGGTTCTCTCTACTCTCGGCTCTGCTACCAGTTCCATGTGCTGCTCTCCACTGATCGCTGTCTGCTGTGGCCCGCTGTCGTCTGCCACCTGGTTGTACTACCGCTATCAACTGCTTAGCAGTTCTGTCCTTTCGTATCCTAAATCTGTGGTGAGCCAGGAAGCCCTTTTGTTTATCCCCTCTTTTCTCCTGTTTTGATTGTGGCTAGGGAGGATCAGCACATGTATTTTCATTTATCTTTAGAAAGGATCAGCACATGTATTTTCATTTATCTTTAGAAATAACCTTTCTGTTTAAAGACAGGGAACCTTTTTGTTTGTTGTATTGGCCAATGGGTCTCCCTGAAGCTATAGGGCTGGGCAATAAACACCTTTACTTTTGAACACCTGACTCCTCTATTTTTGATCTGGTGTTACTCCCTTACCTTGCAACAAACACGTACACTAAATCCAGAGCTTTTTGAAGGAAAACTTTACTTCTGTTTTGGTGGTGACAGGATGAGTGGAGTAATAGGCAAATGGTGGCGTACTGACCTCACTGCGACCTCAACACAGAAAAGCAGCCACACGCCATATGTAAGAATGTTTTCACCTGGAGAAGAATACATTATGTTCTGTGTCCGAGCTTACTTAAAGCTGAGGTATATGATTTCTGATTGGTCAAAGTTAACATGAGCTGTACACATTGACCAATCAGAGCGAGGCTCCGATTCTCTGTTCTTATTGGCTGTTCGGACTGTCCATTCACTTTGGCACGACGTTGTTGGTGTAGAGCGTGTCAGGGAGGGACCATAGGGGAGGGACCAAAGAGAACAAGTGGAGCGGTTGAGGTATTTGGATTCGAATCTCCATCCCAACTGCCATTTTCTCTCCAAATCCTCCACCCCAGCTTTAAATCTGTCACTCGAACACTTTTACAGTAACATAATGTTGATTCAAACGTTCTTTATTTGTCACGTAATCATACAGGATGTGCAGTGAAATGGCGGTGTGACATTCTCTGTATTTCTGCGCTCAAAATAGAAATAAAATATGATAGAATTAAATAAAAATAATGTATCCCAATGTCTGAAAACATGACAGTGTCTGAGAGGTCAAAGAGGTGAGTGTACTCCGTGTTTAAGTGTGTTGGGTGGGTGGGATGCATTCACTGTTTGTATGTAGGTAACCAAAAAATAAAAACCATAGATATGTGAGTTAAAGGTTGACTAGGCAACGCGGAGGTGTGCGTGCGGCTTTTAGTCAGCGTCCCCCCCCCGCGATTTCCACCACTGCTCGCTACATGCTCCCAAAGATTTCAGTCGGTGGAGAAACCAGATTTTCATACCTGATTATCTAATGTTACCCACGAAGGTGAGTGGAACTACGTGCTTGGTTTATCATAACAAGATACATTTATGAAAATATGAAATCTCTTCCGTTTACTTTGGGTCAATGCCAACGGTCATAGCAAATGTTTTCCAGGCAGCAAGTGAATCAGTGCCAGTATCTCTACGTGTGTTTGTGTTACCGGCATTATGAGACATTGGATGCTGGTAGAACTCACTGTGGTTGGGGCTTGGTTACCACACACCCAGTGATCTGTATAAGAGCGGCTGCCTCAGCTCACAGGTAGCACAGGTGAACTCCTTCCCATCAGAGACGGACTGCAGCGACCGCCGCCATGACACCAGCCTTCATCATCCTCCTCTGCCTAGCACTCACGGTATTTACACTTTTAACCCTTCTATTGTGTTAGAGACAAATTGACCTGGTTTCAACTTCAGATATGAAAAAAATGCCTTGTATTTATTTTGGATTGGAACAAGATGTTATGATATCCTCAGTAAAAGCTATAGGGGAGAGTGGCCTAAGTTGTGCCGGTGGGGAAGTTGTACCACCCCTTGTTTCTAGAAAACCATAGAAGAAATTGGAAATGTGACCACATATTTAAGAAGAGCCATCCATTTAACTCATCCTGTACAGAAGGGAGACACAAGGAATAAGATATAAGCACATTTAAGCTCAAAAAACAATTTTTTTGCCTTTCAAAGTAACATTTCCATGGTCAAGTTTTTTTGATTATTGTGTCTGAACAATTATAAACACGTTTGAAAGCATTTGACACGTTTTAGTGCTTTAGTATGCTACACTTTGTGTCTATATAGTTAGCACGATGTCAGCCCTAAACTGCTGCATCATGCTTATTATCCAAAATTCTGGGGTTGGGGTGATTTGTGCCAGAGGGCCTGGGGTGAGTTATAAGTAAGTAAATAAGTAAAATGTATTTATAAAAGCACATTTATAACAGTTTGCACTGTCCAAAGTGCTGAACATAGTGCACTCAGTAGGTAAAAAATTAAGGTAAAATAACAATAACCAAAATAAAAGACGTAAAGCCCATACATCCATATACTGTATAAACAAAGATAGTAGTGCAGAGGTTATTGGGGAGGAAAAACCAGGGTGTACAGATGGGTTTTGAGCCTTGATTTAAAGGCAGAAATGGAGGGGGAATCGCATATGCCAGGTGGCAGTTGGTTCTACAAGTGCGGAGCAGCTAGTGCAAAGTACATTTCTGAGAGTTGTGCCATTGGCATGGCTGCATACGCTGGTCACCAAAAGAAAGTGATTGCCTACAGTAGCTCAGAAGAGAGTGACATCTCCATTCCACTTAACGACACCACTGATGAGAGTTCAGATGGCCAGAAAGATGATGATGTTTGCAGGTAAAACCACCTAGATCTGCTATGCCTTGTTTAAGAAAATTGTCTTGAATCTTTGTAAAATATTTACTTTATTTACTTTAAATACCCCTTAAACAAGTGGTTGTCTAATGGATTTGTCTTGCATTACAGTTTATGAGATATATATCAATGGCACAATTTACCCCATGGTATTCTCTCCAAAGGCACAACTTACACCACACCGGGGGCAAGTTGTGCCACAAGACAACTTTTTTTCCGAAAGCTATATTTAGTTACAATACAGTTTATTCCAGATCCAAAGTTTTTCTTGCCAGGGATGCACAACACCCTGAAATATATGTACATATTTGAGTTGGAGACTTTACTGTCAAGGCCTCACTTTAAAGTCACTTTGAGTAAAAAGTGGCACAACTTAGGCCACTCTCCCCTACAAAGAAAATAAAAAAAAATTAATTTGTTAAACTTTTTTTTCTCTTTTGGATTTCTCCATGCAGGTTGATTTACAACCGGCCCAAGCCGGCTCCGTGAGGTTTAACTGCAGCGGCACACTGTGCCCTTCTGGTCAGGACTGCCTCCAGGTGGACGGCACATCTCGCTGCATGGACCCGTGTGATCACTACATGCCACTAGACGACGCCTGGAGAGCCACAGACTTCAGGGAATCGCTTTATCACTGTGACAAAAGCTCAGACTGGCAGGGCTGGTACCGTCTGTTCCTCGGTAACAGCAGCGTTCAGATGCCAGACAGATGCATTGAGAAGTACATGTGTGGAACTCGTGCTCCAATGTGGCTGCAGACGCCCCATCCACTGCTCTCTGCAGGCATCATACAGGCCCAGGTCTGTGGCAGCTGGTCGGGAGGCTGCTGCCAGTTCAAGGAAAATCCAATCCATGTGAAAGCCTGCCCAAGAAACTACTACGTCTACAAGTTCATAAACCCCATTCATTGCAATCTAGCATACTGTGCAGGTAAGCAACAAGTATTTCTTCTATTCCGTCACACTGTGGTTTCAAAGTTGAGCCAAATGCTAAGATCAAGATCCAGAGGCTTCAGCTGCTGAAGCACAGAGCTATAAAGGCCTTTACACACCGGGCGCGTTTTATTCGTGCGATTAATCCGTTTATTAACGAACGTATACAGAGTCAATACAAGCTTCCACACCAGTGCCGTCATTTCGCATCGCGAATTTGCGTTTTTTATTTTTTCGAACTGAGTTCGATTTTTCTGGGACGTCGCTTCTAAAGTGGGACGCGACAAAATTCACATTTCAAAACATTCGCTTTTACGTTGCGTTTATTCGCGTCGCGCCCGGTGTGCAAAGGCCTTAAGTCTAGTTCTTCAGATTGACAAGGAATGGAATCCTTATTCCATATATTGTATCAGAAGATGATCTTGTCTTCAGGATAATTCAGACCTTTGGTGCCATCAGATTCTCTAATGGACTCATTTGTTTTGTGCTCCTCATCAGACGTCAACACAACAATACCTGTGTGTGACACCTGCAGTGCAGCTGAGACCTGTGTGATCGATGACAAGAACAACTGGAGGTGTGAAGGTCAGTCTGAGTGACCATCAAACATCCACCATTCCACATGATTTACCTTGATGGTTTTGACACAAAAAGAGTTTAGCGTATATTACGTTTAACATTTCAAATATTTTTATTTCCTGGTAGAAACTTCCACAAGAGATGTGACTCCTTCACCAACAGGTCAGATTGTCATGTGCTCGTTTGTGTGGTGTAACATCTGTCTACATGTTGTTGAAGCTCAAAATACTTTTATACCCACAATTCCTTGTTCCCACTGTAGATAAACAGTCAGAGCTGATGAAACATGAATTTACCTTGATGATTTTGAGACGAAAAGAGTTTGGTGTATATTTAACTTACAATTTCAAATATTTTTCTTTCCTAGTAGCAACTTCCACAACATATTTGACATCTACTTCACCAACAGGTCAGATTGTTATGTGCTGGTTTGTGTGGTGTAAATATTCTTGAAGCTCAAAATACTTTTATACCCACATTACTGTGTTTCAACTGTAGATACTTTGAATGACAATGTTTTTCTGTAAGAGTCTTCACCTTGAAACTGAGGCTGTGTTCGTAAAGCCCTACTAACGTCCTACTCATATTAATCTTGATTTCATTACCTTGTTCCCACTGTAGATGAACCCAGTTTTCTGGAGCCGGAGCTGGTGTGTGGACGGGAGCAGATGCGTCTGAAGGTTCCGAAGATTATCCTGGAGGAACACGGCCTGAATGGTTCCTCTGCTCACCTGGTCGACCCGCGCTGCCACGAGCATGTGGACGGCCAGGAGACCACAACCTACCTGGTGGAACGGAGGGAGGTCTGTGGAAATGTTGTGAAGGTCAGTGAGAATTATTATTTCTATAGCACATTTAAGACCAAGGTGCTGTACAAAATTCAATAAAAAACAACATATAGGCCTAAGATCCACAACAACACAAAACACAACAACAAAATCAAGAACAATTCAAAGTACTTTTTTTTCTACATGAAAAAAGGTCAAATTCCTTCACATCACATCAAATCCAGGCCCGCCCACACACATGTCTGCGACCCTTTACTCCTATCAATGAGTGTGCATGCACTCATTCCTAAATCAACACACATACCACACATACATATATTTGGAGAGAGACTAACTCGGGGAAGAGGCGGCTACAAGATGGATGGACACACACTCTCTTCGTTGTCCATTGAATTTTCCGCGAGCAACTTGTGGATGGTGTCTACGGCACTAGAAAGATTCCCCACTTTCTGTGAAATAGTATTCAAGATAGCGATGATAACAACATACATCAGCCTCAACAAATGTCAATCCAAATTGTATCCACTCATTGTCCTTTCCAGAACAACGGGACCCATGTCACGTACTCCAACATTGTGTTCGTGTACCCCCCCAATCGGTCCGAGGCATCGATCTCTCTCCCGATGAATATCCCGTTCTCCTGCGTCTTCCCACTCGATGACATCACCAGCCTGGACGTCGCCATCGGATTCCAGCCGCCGTGAGTTCACCACCTTCATCACAATTTCAAAAAGGTTCAGGTATCACAGCTGGGTGGCTAGAGTTAGGGTAAGGGGACAGTGAGGGGTTAGGAAAGGAGTGGGTGAGACCAACACACACACACACACACACACACACACACACACACACACACACACACACACACACACACACACACACACACACACACACACACACACACACACACACACACACACACACACACACACACACACGTACATGTCAATATTGCCAACAGTGGACTATCAATTTTAATTTAAAAATTACAAAAACACCATAGAATATTTACTTTTAAGGACTTCTGTCATTGTATTGGGCCGCTAGCCAAGCAAGCTAACTCTCCAATCAGCTAAACGTTTCCCAAAAAACTCCACAGCGTGTTGAGGATTACTCATGTAGTTTAATGGTAATTTCGTGAAACTGTAAAGACAGTACAAACATAAGGCAGGTATTAATAAAGCTAAACAGTAAGCATACAACGGTAAATCTATAATCCAACACATGGAAAATAAAGATAATAGGGGAAGGTGGGGTGATTTGTGCAACTTTTTACTCAAAGTGATTTTAAAGTGAGGCCTTGACAGTTATGTCTCCAACTCAAATATGTACATATATTTCAGGATGTTGTGCATCCCTGGCAATAAAAACTTTGGATCTGGAATAAACTGTTTAAGAAATATAGCTTTCGGAAAAAAAGTTGTCTTGTCGCACAAATCACCCCACTACGTGGGGTGATTTGTGCGTCATTGTGTCACAATGACAAAGTCACCATCATCATCTTTCTGGCCATCTGAACTCTCATCAGTGGTGTCGTTAAGTGGAATTGAGATGTCACTCTCTTCTGAGCTACTGTAGACAATCACTTTCTTTTGGTGACCAGCGTATACAGCCATGCCACTGGCACAACTCTCAGAAATGTACTTTGCACTAGTTGCTCCGTGCTTGTGGAACCAACTGCCACCTGACAAATGTGATTCCCCCTACATTTCTGCCTTTAAATCAAGGCTCAAAACCCATATGTACACCCTGGTGTTTCCTCCCCATTAACCTCTGCACTACTTACTTACCTCTGCACTACTATCTGTGTTTATGTGGATGTATGGGCTTTACGTCTTTTATTTTGGTTATTGTTATTTTACCTTCATTGTTTACCTACTGAATGCACTATGTACAGCACTTTGGACAGTGCAAACTGTCATAAATGTGCTTTTATAAATACATTTTACTTACTTACTTACTTATAACTCACCCAGGCCCTTGCGCACAAATCACCCCATCCCCAGAATTTTGGATAATAGGCATGATGCAGCAATTTAGGGTTGACATTGTGCTAATTATATAGACTCAAAGTGTAGCATACCAAAGCACTAAAACATGTGTCAAATGTTTTCAAACGTGTCTATAATTGTTCAGACACAATAATCAAAAAACCTTGATCATGGAAATTTTACTTTGAAAGGCAAAACACAGTTTTTTGAGCTTAAATGTGCTTATATCTTATTCCTTGTGTCTCCCTTCTTTACAGGATGAGTCAAATGGATGGCTCTTCTTAAATATGTGGTCACATTTCCAATTTCTTCCACGGTTTTCTAGAAACAATGGGTTTTGCAACTTCCAAAATGCACAAATCACCCCACCTTCCCCTACTTACAGACGTTGCTTTAACAAACAAGAAGATGAAGAACTAAATCTTAATGGAAGAGCTGATCAAACTGTTGTTCCTGCATGCTCTCTCTACGTGAATAACGTGCTCGTGACTTCCGGTCACCTAACTAGCAGCCCCTCCCTTAGAGCATTCCCTCTTAAAGGTACAGACACATATGCCACACACGTTAAGAACAACATACACTTTCAATGCCAGGGGCAGAACAGTCATAATAATGCTTTAAATGTGCTTTTACATAGTTACGTTGTTGAAGAAGTTGCTAAGAGGAGACTCAAATCCTTGGCTGATATTCCTTAAAAATTCATCCACAATGGAGTGTGAAAGTCGCTCTATGCCCACCGACAGTGGACTCCTGTCATTCAATAGAGTAGAAGTGCAGTGGCGTTTTCTCCCGGAGGCCAAGGGAAGCCAGGCTTCCCTGTTTTTTAGGCTGTAGTTGTCATCCAATAAAAACATTTATATTAACAGTTTCGGTAATCTTTGGTGCTGTGTTGCTGTCATTTCTTCCCCATTTCTCTCCTCACGTTGAGCATTTCACAATGCGCGAAACAGCGCCCCTTTACATTTAGATTCTGAAGACGCGGCGAAACACGACACTGCACACTGTATGTCTGCGAGGAAGCCAAGGGAAGCCAGCTCGCGCTGGTAAAAAAAATAAAAAGAATTGACCAATCAGGTGAGGACACTGCCCTCCTGTGATTGGTCAGGAGGGTGTCAGGAGGGTGCCAAGGGAAGCCACTCGGCCCTTGGCTTCACACCAATCAAATCAAAGCATCATTATCAACGTCACTGAAATTTAACAACAATAACAATAGCGGGAGATTAGCATGTTTGCATTGTTATCATATTAGCAAGAACAGTTATGGAGGGTGGAGATTTTGAGTATTTAGTAACAAATTATTTTACCAAACTGCCAATTGAGAAGCCATTAAAAATCAAATCTGACGGCAGGCCAATGCGTGTGGAGAGAAAGAAAGTTTATCGCACTTTCCGTGAGGAGAACTATGTCCTCACCGAGTGGCTAGCTGGTAGCGGCAAACTTCAGCTAATGGCCTTCCTCTACAAATAGTGAGTACAATACACACCTTCTCCCGGCGCGGGTTAACTGTTCCCTTAACTGTCTGTGTAGCTATGTGTGTTGTGTTTTGTGTTATTTTATTGCTAATTGTGCCTTGATTGCCTGGATTAAGTTGCATTGGTAGGCCTACTGTATATCCACTGATGTTGTTCTGGGTTGTCTTAAGTAGGCTATAGTGTTGTAATGAATATTTGGCTTAAACGAAAAGGATGTCTCGAAAGTGTGTATGTTAAGCACCTACAACTGATTGTGTGAGTCGTGTCTCACGTGAACGTGAAACTTAAAATAGCCTAAAACGTCCCCTAATTATATATTGTGAATGAATTCGAATCTGCATTGGGCATTAAGCGGCTAGTTGTGCATTCCGGTTGGAGTGGGGGGGGGGTGCATTTATAATAAAATGTATAATTTAATAAGACGATAAGGAGGTGTGTGAGTGAGAGAGAGAGTGAGAGAGAGAGAGAGTGAGTGAGTGAGTGAGAGAGAGAGAGAGAGAGAGAGAGAGAGAGCGAACGAGCGGTGTCGGACAGATTACAGGCGTGTAAGTCCTGGTAAAGTGACCAGGCGCTATAATAGCTCTTGTAGTTACATTAAATACAAGCTGCGACGTAGCCTACCCTTTTCTGTCCCCCACCTTCCAATAAACATGTAGATTAAAGGTGTTGTCTCACTTGGCTTCCTCAAAAAAAATCCCCACGCCACGCCACTGTAGAAGTGTGGACCTTTCTCTGTGATTTTGAAATAAACAAAATAAAAATAGATTGAAGACACGAGTACACTGTCAAATTGATTGAAAACCCCGTCTTATAAAGATGTGTAAAGGGAGTATTGGGGGACTGAACTATTCTAAAGGTCTGTTTATAACATGATTTAAAGCATTTCCAAGAGGCCACCTGAAAAATGTCCCCTTTCAGCTTTGTAGTTCCTTGTTGGTGAAAGTGTTACGACACCAAAGTCCACTGTTACATAGGTGCACAAGTGTACACACACACACACACACTATACAGACATACTACCCGGACATATAACCCCATTGAGTCTGGGAACATTGATACGCTCCCTATCTGAGTTTCACATTAATTTCTCTGCCGTGGATCAGTTTGGACTTTCTCCAATCTCCATCGATTATGGTCGCCTCTAAAAGTCAACTGTCAAACGTTTTTGTCTGTCGTCTCTTTGCAGGGCCAGTCGATCGGGTGGAGTGGGTGTGGTGAGTTCTGGCGATTCCACCAAAGTGTCCATGACTCTGTACACAAGGCCGGACTTCAGCGAGGCGTTCCCGGCCGGTCCCGTCCGCCTGCCGCTTGGCTCCGCTCTGCACGTCGGCGTATCCGTGAACAACACCGAATACGACGGCTTCGGACTGCTGCTGGAAACCTGCTACGTCACAAACTCTCCCAACGCCAGCGACCCCCGCAAACACTTCCTCATCCAGAACAGGTGACGACCAAAGTCAAAATACTGGGGGGGAAGTGTCCCTTCTCAATGTATATTATAAATATGACCCTTGGAAACTTGCCTATTATTATTATTATAATATGAGCTGCTGTGTGATTGTCTCCTCCCTCCAGGTGTGCCGTTGACCGTCGCCATGTGCAGGTGATTGAGAGCGGTGCTTCTCTGCGAGCTCGTTTCTCTGCTCTGCTGTTCCTGTACCACGGGACCTATGAGGACGTTTACCTGCACTGCAGCATCAGCATGTGTGACCGCAGCAGCGTCCCCTGCAGCCCTGTGAGTGCACCTGTCTTCCTGTCCTTATAAACACAGAGCAGTCGGTGGTCGTCAGGAATTTTCTACAAAGTTTCCAGTTATTCAGGGTCCAGGGTAAAAAAGTCAAAGTTTTTTTATTGTCTGATTCAGTCAGCAAGACATGCATCAGAATCAAAATGGCGTTTATCTCTGGTCCACGGTGCAATAGGAACGATAAAGAAATATAGGGTATAATACGATAAACATAAACACAAACACAAACAATATTCACATCAGATACATTCTAAATACTAACTAGTGCAAGGATTTCTTTGTACAATATAAACAGTACTATATATAAAATACAATAGAAAGTAGAAAGTTAAATTGAAATGTGCAATGTGTCGAACCTTCATGTTTAAATGCACTTGTAGGAAGTGGCTTTGGATAAAAGCTTCAGCTAAATAAAAAGTAATATATCAACATGGGAAGAATATGATCTTTGTGAATAAACTATAAAAACTTCTTCTGTGTTTTTAGAACTGTTCCAGGCGCCAGGCTCGGTCTGCAGCCTCCTCCGATCAGCTTCCTGTTGCTGTCGGACCAATCAGCTGTGAGTATTTCACGTTAATAAAAACACATCTGTTCTTCTTTGAAACATGCCCTGCGTTCCAAATCACATACTCTTTCTTTTTCTATTCTGCATACTACATCGGACCATGAAAATTATCTAGTTAGTATGCTACAATTGAGAAATATTTTTACTTATTTATGTCGTCATATCATTGCGCCTTGATCTTGCCTCTTGTCTCGTTGATGTGACGTCACTTCCGGTGCACCGGATTGTGGGTCAGAATAGCCCAAATAGCATGCTGATTTCAACACTAAAAATCCCGGCCAGATGTAGTAGACATCTGGGTATTTTTAGGCATACTAAATCTGACCACAAGAA
>NC_137214.1:29616384-29618884 GCF_949987685.1 Ammodytes marinus | reverse complement strand
CCGGTCCGAGGCATAAGCGAACTAAGCGGTCGCTTAGGGCCCCCGACCACCAGGGGGGCCCCCTCAAAAAAATTTTTTTTTTTTTTTTTTTTTTTTTTTTTTTAGTTTTTGTGTTTGATATTAACATCATATTATGCAAATGTGAGTTATCATACAAAAAAAAGAATAAAATGTTTTGGTCTAGATAATTAATAGCCTAAAAATGTAATCAGTTCATCTGGGAGGTAATCCGAAATTATCTGATCATGTCACGTTCACATCCATGCACAGTGTGTATTGAGTTTATTTAAAAACAATTGGAAATGGGGCTGCCCTCAGTTGCCCATGCACTGTGTATAGTCTATAGCCTATTTCAGCCTCGTCTATGGAAAAAAAGATACAGTAGCTGGACAACAGAGTTCTTCTGCTTCGTTCCCTTCACTGAATTTAAATGCATTCACTATATTACAGAGAAATATGTCCCGTAAAAGAAAAAGAGCTCCAAGCCCAACCCAGAGGACCCTCCATAATATTTAATTTTATATTAATATTTTTATGGAAAATCCATGTGTCCTTCAAAAGCTTCTAATTCATCTGACCCAGTGTATCCAAATTATTTGTTCACACAAAATTTCTCAGATTTAGCCTCTTAATTTTTCTCTCAAAGTGCACCAGATTCATGCATTTCACTTTAAAAAGGTTAAAAAAATCTCCCGGGGGGGCATACCCCCGGACCTCCCTAGGAGGGTCGGAATCTCGGCTGTCTAACATTTTCGCACAGCTGCACAGTGGAGGCACTCGCGGAAAACACTGGGTGTGTGAATGATATTTAGCAAAGATCTATAGTTTCAGCAGCGCTAACATTGGAGAGGGGCCCCCTAATCATATTTCGCTTAGGGCCCCCTGAAGGCTTGGGCCGGCTCTGCACACACACACACACACACACACACACACACACACACACACACATATGACCTAAAGGGTGAAACATGATGGACCTAATCTCAAAACGTGGGCGGTGATAGGAAATGGTAATTGGTGTTTCCTTATGAAAATTGGCACTGATGAACAACCCTTGAGCCAATATACTGTATATTTCAACGCCAAATTCTCCAAATGAGCCGCTCAACACTCAACACTCAAGACTCAAGACTCGAGCCAACTGTCCTCAGATGAATAAAGAATACAGTTTGAATCAGTGATGTACATATGTCCGTACATATCTCTCTTGATTTGTTTTAATTTATTTAATAAGTGATAGGAGGTCAGTGATTTAATATGACATTGAAGGTGAGTGAGTGAGTGAGTGAGTGAGTGAGTGAGAGAGTGAGTGAGTGAGTATACAATTAAAGAATACAATTATTTTAAAACATAATAATAATAAAAAATTTAAATTAAAACTCGACAGATAAAATTAGCAACATATTAAAGACAGAAGTTACCCAAATGCTACTAGCCAAATACCCAAAGCCTAAACAAGTGAGTCTTCAATTGACCCTATCGGCCTTATTTCCCATGGGGGAAGAAGAGGCATAAGTAAGTAAGTAAGTAAGTAAGTAATTGACCCTTACAACCGTTTATAAGGCAGTGGATAGAAAACATCTTATTAAATGACATTGTGTTGTCGATTTCTTATTGTTTATTTTGCTGCTCTGTCCTTTCTCTGTTTGGCTGGGAATCATGTGAACACAGGGCTCAAAGCTGGAGATAATACATGAATCAATATTAACACTGACACACACACACACACACACACACACACACACACACACACACACACACACACACACACACACACACACACACACACACACACACACACACACACACACACAGTGAGTGGTAAGTCGTAGCAGAGTCAGTCAAGACATTCTAAGAAGCTTTTGTTTGCTGTTGAGTAAACTAAACTTAATCTGCGTCAGATAATCGTGCTGCTTCTCCGGTTTGATGAGCTCACACAAACAAGAGACTTTAGCTGAATTAAAGGTGCAGTGTGTAGAATTTATTGGAATGTTTTAAGCCCAGATATAACGTTCTCAAGTATGTTTTAATTAGTGTATATATTAGTGCTGTCAGTTTAACGCGTTATTAACGGCGTTAACGCAAACCCATTTTAACGGCGTCAATTTTTTTATCGCGCTATTAACGCTCTTCTTGGCCTAGGAAACGTTGTGGTTTTTTCACATGCTGTTGCATCAACTAGTAGGGGTCTACATTGTTGTCTATTTGCACTGAATTGGAAACTATGATATTTTTGAAGAAATACACTGAATTATAAGGGTGTAGAGAATGGGTGTGAAAAGAGCATTACAATGAGAAAAAATAATGGGACAAAAAGAAACCAAGGGACATTTAGGCTAGAATAGATAAAAATGTGATTAATCGGGATTAATCGCGAGTTAACTATGACATTAATGCGATTGATCGAGATTAAATATTTTAATCTTTTGACAGCACTAGTATATATATACAGTATGTTATTTTTTGTTACCTTTTATATCTAGGAGCGGGGCGCTGAGGC
>NC_137214.1:29596384-29598884 GCF_949987685.1 Ammodytes marinus | reverse complement strand
TGCATCGGTTCAAAGAATGCATTTCGTCCGTGTAAAATCATAAGTCTATGAGGGATGTCTTATCTTTTCTGTTGGAAATAATTCAAGTTATTCAAAGTGTGAGTGGGAGGCTGTACAGTCTTTTCCTAACTATAATATCTGATGTGCACATTTAGTAGTACTGTATGTGAGTAAGTTAGTTTATTTTTATTCATAGCACTTTTAAAACCAGACCATTACGAGGCCTTCTCTTTCTCTCTCTGCTGGATAGAAGAACATTGTTCTCATACAGCCGAACAGTTTGTGCATCTTAAGTTCTTTATCAGGAGTGAGATTAACCGGTGCTGTGACACAGATGGCATTGTTCATCAAATGTGCACTCAACCCTGCGCTCTGGTGGCGTAGTGGATAGAGCGTGTACCATATTGGCTCCGGCCTTCGTTGCAGTGGTCGCGGGTTCAAATCCGACCCGTGGACCTTTACTGCAGGTCATCCCCCCCCCCCTCTCTCTCTGTCTCCCCATTTCAACTCTGTACTGTCTAATAAAGCTTGAAAATGGCAAAAAAAAAATGCACTCAACCCTAACGCACTAATGCTCTTTGCTCTGTGCAGACACTTGAAGCAAAAGCACAGGAAAAAGATTTTAGGTTTAACTTGGAAGTCTTTTGTGGCGCTGATGTTAAAGTAGCTACGAGGAACTTTTAAAATATTTCTGAAACAGTCTAATGTTTCCTCAGATGATCATAATGACATGTGACAGCAAACGAGACCATCAGTGCTCAACCCTAACGCGCCCCACACACATCCTACCTCTACTGCGCGTCTACCTCGCGTCTGCGTCTGACTTTTGGTCACAGACTGTGAAATCAACGTAGAGCGAGCACACATCCAACCTCAGACGCACTGCTGAGGCGCGTCGGAGGCACGTCTGCAGCGACGCTCCCCTTCACCTCAGGAGGCTCGCCTATTTTTTTCTGAGAGCAGCGCGTCTCTCTCGCGTCTCTGTGCTTTAACTGATAGAGAAATACTCTGCTGACAGTCATACCAGCAGCATTCACTCTAGTTACACGTTTACCCGGTGTGTTTATTTCAAAATAAAACATCCCTCAGTCGTATACGCAAATAATCCCTTTATTTCACGATTTAATTGTGCAATCAAAATCCGAGGGATTTAAAACCTAATTTTCAATTAGTTCTGGCATTTCATTTTTGGATAAATGACACATATAGAGATCCAATATAGTGAAGAAATAAAAAATATCATGATGAGCGCAACAGTTGTCCGTTGCTCTATCTGTGTCTACGGCCTTCTTCTTCCCCGACCACACCCCCCTCTCTCTCTCCCGTATAAATCAGTAAAGTGATTTTTGAAATACTCTGCTGAGAGTCATATTGACTTCATACTGGCAGCTTTCGCTGTAGTTTCACCATTTCCTGGTGTGTCCCCTTCAAAATAAAACTTCCAACAAGCGAAAATATGGCAAAGAAAAAGAAAAAAAATGGCAATGGGGCGCACGGATTACTGTCCAGACTCAATATAAATCATATGCATCATAGATGACATGAAAGAACTTCATTTTTAATGGGAATTATCTATGAAAACTCTATGTAGAAAGATAGGGCTTTTAGAAGCAGCGCTGCAGCAGCAGCTGCTGAGACGTTGCATGTGTGTCCGAGAAAAGTCAGAGAGAGGCAGCAGTAAGGTAACGCGACGCGCTCCAGAGGTAGACGCAGGATGTGTGTGGGGCGCGTAATGCAGGCTCTTTGCTCTTTGACGACAATCAGAGCAAAAACAAAAACGTTAGAAAGTCTTTTGTGGGGCTGATGTTAAGTCTTCAATGCAAGTGAGTGAAATGTTTTCCCAACCACCAGTGTGATGGGATAGTGCAGTGATAGGAGAGAGATATGCATCAGGTTCCCTTAAAAACACTGATAGATAATGGGGCTTTTTTTACAAAATATATTTTGGATACGGCCTTTTTAAAATGTATTTATCACAAATTCTCTGTTTTTTTTTATTTTTATTTTTTTTTAACCTTTATTTCTACAGGTAAATCCCATTGAGACCGAAGACTCTTTTGCAAGGGAGACCTGTTTTCCTTTCCCACGTTACCATTCACACACCGATAGCAGGCTAACTATCGACATTCACACGAGGGAAGGTAGGTTAAGTGTATTGCCCAAGGACACAACAACCATGACACAGGTGGCAGGGCGGGGATCGAACCTCCAACCCTTTGACCATCGGCCGACCCGCTCTACCAACTGAGCCACAGTCGCCCCAAAAGGTCTGTAAAGGTCTTTAGAACAACATGTTTTATAAATCAGACAATTAACAACATATGAACAAATCCTTCTGTAGCTGAGGCTAAAATGTAAAAAGTACGATTAACTTTATACCTCTACGAATTAGTCATTTGTTTCTATCTCTCTGCCATTCTCTCTCTCTCCTTCTCTCTCTCTCCCTCTCTCTCTTTCTCTCTCTCTCTCTCTCCCCCTCCCCCGCTCTCTCTCTCTCTCC
>NC_137214.1:29572238-29587238 GCF_949987685.1 Ammodytes marinus | reverse complement strand
GTGTGGGACCTACCGGAGAAGCTGCCGATGCCAGAGATAAGAGTGAACTCTGGAAGATTCAGATCCCATCAGCGTCAGTTAGAGTCTGAACACAAACTGACAGGCAGAGTGACCAACCGCCAGTCTGTCTGTCTGTCTGTCTGTCTGCCTGTCTGTTTCTCTGTCTGTCTGTCTGTTTCTCTGTCTGTCTGTCTGTGTGTGTCTGTCTGTCTGTCTGTCTGTCTGTCTATTTGCCCATCTGTCTGTCTCTCTCTATGTCTGTCTGTCTGTCTGTCTGTCTGTCTGTCTGTCTGTCTGTCTGTCTGTTTCTCTGTCTGTCTGCCTGTCTGTCTGCCTGTCTGTGTGTCTGTCTGTCTGTCTGCCTGTCTGTCTGTCTGTCTGTCTGTGTGTGTCTGTCTGTCTGTCTGTCTGTCTGTCTATTTGCCCATCTGTCTGTCTCTCTCTATGTCTGTCTTTCTGTCTGTCTGTCTGTCTGTCTGTCTGTCTGCCTGTCTGTGTGTCTGTCTGTCTATTTGCCCATCTGTCTGTCTGTATGTCTGTCTGTCTGTCTGTCTGTCTGTCTGTCTGTCTTTTTATCTGTCTGTCTGTCTGTCTGTCTCTCGGTCTTCCTGAATAACTATGCAGGTATATACGTATATATAAAAAAAAAAAAAACTTTTGCAAGTTCCTGCTTGTGAACAAACAACAAAATGGCCACCTCTGTAAAGTAGTGAAACTAGATATAACATTGAAGTACAATCCCAAGTCTTTATAATGCCTCTGTAAAACGAGGGCTTGTTTGTCTCTTAATATTATTAGATCCTAAAGCCCCTATCTCACTGGGCTGCGACTGTTTGCGACCAGTTGGAGACACAAAATTGCGACCAAATGTGCCAATTTGCGACAATTTTCACTTGCAGTCTCACTGAGTTGGTTCCTCACGACACGTTTGCGAATGTCTTTGCCGGAAGGTCACATTTATGTCTCACGAACGTCTGGCGAGTGTCGCACGAACGGAATGTCAGTCTCCTTTTTGTCTCAAATCAGTTGCAATTTAGTTTCATATGTCGCCAAACCCTCGCAAAGTTGTCTCACACTTCTCGCACTGTCTGACTCGCGGAGACTAAATTGAGAAGGGTTTGCGACGCGTGCGACACACCTGCGACGACTCTGAGACTATTTTGAGACTGATTTGTCGCACACTTTTTTTGAACATGTTCAAAGTTCATGCGACAAGACTGCGCGGCTCTGCGACTCATGCGAGGAAATTGAGACCTCCGCGAACGTTTGGAGACAGTTTAGAGACTTGTTTGCGAATGCAGTCTCCAACTTGTCGCAAACAGTCGCAGCCCAGTGAGATAGGGGCTTAAGAAAGAAGTTGGAATATTTGTGGACAAATATTTGCTCATAAAAATGTCCTCAGTAAGCAGGTGATTCTCTGTGTGAATGAGTGAGAACAAACCATGTAACGTTACAGAATGATTACTTAACCATTGTTACAATCTATTTTGCCTTTTTGTAGGCGGCTCCTACTTCCACTGCACGCAGTTGGATAGCACTACAACCAATCAGAGCGATGCACAAGGTGACATATTAAGCCCCGTTCGTTTAGCGAACAGCTGTTAAACTGTTAAATTAAACGTTTGCCGTGTTCGGTCGGCAAAACAGAACATTCCACTTACTTGCTAATGAAATATTTGAGTGCTATCTTCCAAATCGTTAAGGGTCGAGGCCAAAGCAGTCTCAAACTCACACAACATATCCGCAGCCATCTTTGATGTTTACTATCACGGCTTCGACGTCGCATGCACGTCACTGTCGTCATCCGGTTACGTCCGCCCCAGAGTACCATATAAAGGGCTCTGGCGCGCCCATATTAGATAGAACCAATTGAAACGTGAGACCCAGATTTCTGGTCTTCTTGATAAAGCTTCAACGGAGCGTGGCCAGACCAACAGGCGCAGCAAATTTAATTTGCCAGCGCCTAGTGGCAGGTCTGGGAATGCCAGGCTAGCCTTGGTAGGCTGTAACCCCTGAATTGAGATCCAGTGACTGAGTCAAAGAGTGAGAACAAACCATGCAATGTTACATAATGATTACCTAACCATTGTATGAATCTATTTGTATACTCTGTGTGTGTGTGTGTGTGTTCATCTGTGTGTGTGTGTGTGTGTGTGTGTGTGTGTGTGTGTGTGTGTGTGTGTGTCTGTGTTTTGGTTATACACACAGTTTGTCATTGACAGTATATCACCGGGGGCAACGTCATTTTAATGCACTAATGTCTGATCAGATAATACATTTAGGAGTTAGAAAACAATGGAATAACTGACACACATATTGATTTGTTCTGTCATGTTTAGACCGAATGAACTTTTCATCATAAGTTAATGGCATGGATAGGCCTTCAACACACACACACACACACACACACACACACACACACACACACACACACACAAACAGACATAGACACACACACACACACACACACAGAAACACACACACACAGAAACACACAGAAACAGACATAGACACACACACACACACACACACACACACACACACACACACACACACACACACACACACACACACACACACACACACACACATTAGTTTAGGGGTCAACAGAATGGATCACAGAGGCACCGGAACCCGCTGACCTTCCCTAAAATAGCGACACATGAATTTTTGGAAATATCAATGCAACCCAGGGCACAGTTCGGAACTGCAAATGAACCAGAAAAATACTTCCCCGACATTATGCACGCAATCTGTTAGAGCCATCTTTGGTTTGCTGTTATATTTGATGTATGGATTAATATGCAAGATGAATTTGGCTTGTTTCAAATCAAATCAGTTTTATTTGTATAGCCCAAAATCACAAATACATTTGTCTCAGTGTGCTTTACATTTCATACAATATGATACAATATGACACCCTGCCCTTACACCCTTAGCTCGGCTGAGAAAAAAACTCCCAGTAAAAAACCCTTTACCGGGATTACTTTTTTTTTTAAGAAATCTCAGGGAGAGTCGACAAAGTAAGGGATCCCTCTCCCAGGACGGACATACTGCAATAGATGTCATAAGTAGAGAAAAATCACGAAGGAATTTGATCATTGACCAGATGATTACATGGTAATACTAAAGTAAAGTGCGAATAGTGTGGATGCAGGAAGACTTCAGATGCTGTTTATTTGAATTACTTGTTTGTTTTATCTGTTTTCCAATCAGAAAATAAAATATTTTGCTTTAGACATGCTGCCGTAGTTGGCTTGTGTATTTAGGAGAGGAGCCAGAAGGTAATTAGAAGATGAACGGGAAGCGGCACAGTTTTTTGACCGCTCAATGACAGCTCGTTTGGTTTAATTTTTTTATGGGAAAGGCTTATCTTGATCATCCATGTTATCTTTTGTTTTTGTAAAATAAATATTGCAAACTTACGGACTATCTCGGGCTTTTTAGTTTTGGAACCATTTGGGGCATCGTGTCCCTAAAAGCCACAATCCCGAAGCAACGTGATTATTTTGATAAACAGCTCAATAAGTCACGACACAATCTATCAACTAGTTTAGGAACTGGGCCCACAAAGCAGGGTTTGAAGTCCAGTGTTAATACACAGCCTAGGCTCTGTAAGCAGGCATTTGGAAAGAACAGAGTAACAAGTTGTGACAAGTTCTGCAAGGTTCAGGAAGTTGAAGGTGTAGTCAGTGATTCTGGAGAACGCTTGTTGTCAAAATCACTTTTTGGTCAAAATCAGTGAATATCTCCTCATGATCCGCTACCTGTCTGTACTGTGTGTGAGCTGATTAAAAAATCAAGCGCTAATACACAGCAAAGGCTCTGTAAACGGGAATGCTACTAGCCACAAGCCCCTTTGTTTACATAACAGTTTACAGAGCCTAGGCTAAGTTCTAACATCAGATTTTTTCAGCTCACACACACACAGTACAGACAGGTAGCGATCATGAGATATTCACTGATTTTGACAAAAAGTGATTTTAACAACAAGCGTTCTCCAGAATCACTGACTTCACCTTCAACTTCCTGAACCTTGCAGAACTTGTCACAAGTTACTCTGGTTGCGTTCCGAATCGCAGACTCTTTCTTTTTTCTATTTTACATACTACATCCGACGATAAAAATAATCTAGTTAGGATGCAGGCATACTATTGGGACATACTTTACTCTATTATTTCATCATAACATTGCGCCTTGATCTTGCCTCTTGCTTTTATATCCGTCGCATCCCCGGTTGTTTTCATATGGAGGCTTTGTCGATGTGACGTCACTTCACGTGCACACTGGATTGTGGGTCAGAATCGCCCAAATAGGATGCAGTTTTCAACACTAACAATCTTGGCCGCATGAAGTAGGACATCCGGGTACTTCTAACCATCCTAAATCTGGCCACAAGAATCGGGACATCCTAAATCTTTTTTCTACATACTATATAGTAGAAAGTATGCGATTCGGAACGCAACCTCTGTTTATCCCAAATGCCCATTTACAGATCCTAGGCTGTGTATAAACACCTTTAACACAACAGTGAGTGGACAGAATGTCGCTAGCATTACTCAGCACATATTCTGCTTGGGGCAAATAACAGTTGGAAAGAATTTTGCCTCCTCCTGAAGTCCATCTGTCCCTATGTTACCTTTAGTGCACATGCCCTCTCCCTCTGTACGGTGTGTGTGTGTGTGTGTGTGTTTGACTGTGTGTTTGTGTGTGTGACCCTGCATTTGTGACTCTACAGTATGTGTGTGTGTGTGTGTGTGTGTGTGTGTGTGTGTGTGTGTGTGTGTGTGTGAGAGTGAGACTGTGTGTGTAGGTATTTGTGTGAGACTATGTGTGTGTGTGTGTGTGTGTGTGTGTGTGTGTGTGTGTTTGTGTGTGTGACTCTGTGTTTGTGTGTGTGACTCTGCATTTGTGACTCTACAGTATGTAGGTGTGTGTGTGTGTGAGAGTGAGACTGTGTGTGTATGTATTTGTGTGAGACTATGTGTGTGTGTGTGTGTGTGTGTGTGTGTGTGTGTGTGACTGTGTGTTTGTGTGTGTGACTCTGCATTTGTGACTCTACAGTATGTAGGTGTGTGTGTGTGTGTGTGTGTGTGTGTGTGTGTGTGTGTGTGACTGTCCCGGGCCTATCTCTACTCTTATCACTTTGACCCTCTTGCCTATTATCACTCTCTCAGTCTGTGCCCTCTGTCCAATATACACACTCAACTACACACTCTCCTTCTGTTTCACATCCACTCCATAACATTCATTTGCTCTCTCTCTCTCTCTCCCTCTCTCTCCATCCATACATCCATCCATCCATCCATCCATCCATCCTTCCCTCCCTCCCTCCCTCCATCCATCCCTCTCTCTCTCTCTCTCTCTATCCATCTATCTATCTATCTATCTATCTATCTATCTATCTATCTATCTATCTATCTATCTATCTATCTATCTATCTATCTATCTATCTATCTATCTATCTATCTATCTATCTATCTATCTATCTATCTATCTATCTATCTATCTATCTCTTTCTTTCTCTCGCTGTCTCTTTCTCTCTCTCTCTCTCTCTCTCTCTCTCTCTCTCTCTCTCTCTCTCTCTCTCTCTCTCATATTTGCAGAGAGACATGTAACACCAGCTCTCATAATGGGTTAGTCTGACCAGTGCTATTCAAAACTGACCCCACCTCCATTAAGGCTAGACACTGCAGATGATTATATATCAGAAAATACCATATACAGGTCTTAAAAATTCATGTTTTCGAAAAACAAAATGTTCTCTAAATCAGACAGTTAATAACACATGAACACATCCTTCTGCAATAACCTTCAGAATAGTGCTGAGAATGATTATGGGAAGTTTAGTTGATGTAAGTGCTTTAGAAGTTGAGATTTTTTGGTTCAGAGTATTGAAAATAAACTAATGTTGAGATAATGTCTGTTAAAGATGGTTGTATAGGAGAAATATACAGACAATATTTAGTCAAATAAACACCTTAATGTACATGTTGGACCTTTTTATTTATACTAATATGAAAGGAGTCATGTTATGTAAGTAAGACAAAACACCTCAAAATTGAGCAGTGCTTGAAAAAAAACTGATATTTTTGCTTGCCTTCTCTCACCTAAAAGTGTGTTTTTGAACTTATATTGACACCTCTGTCTACTGAACAGCCCTCCTCTTCTATCCAATGTTAGATTGTGTGTGTGTGTGTGTGTGTGTGTGTGTGTGAGTGTGTGTGTGCGTGTGTGTGTGTGTGTGTGTGTGAGTGTGTGTGTATATTGTGTGGGCGGAAAGGTCGGCTTGTCTTTTATGTGGCAGACAGAAACCCAATATGATTCTGTTTTGCAGCTTTTTGAAACTAAATCTATAGCGAGGCGTCTGCAGGTATCAGCCAGTTGAATTCAAAGAAGTGAAGGCTTTAGGAAAGATGGCTACAGGGGTGAGTGAGTATTTTTTGAAGTTCAAGAGCTCAGCCATCGGTGTGTGAGTGTGATTGTGTGTGTGTGTGTGTGTGTGCGTGCGTGTGTGTGTGTGTGTGTGTGTGTGTGTGTGTGTGTGTGTGCGTGTGAGTGTGATTGTGTGTGTGAGTGTGTGTGTGTGGGTTTTGCAAAAAGTCTTTAATCTTAAATACTCAGGATATTCTTGAGCTACTGTACAAGAGAGACCTTTTGAAATGGGGAAGTGCCAGGGTCTGAAATCCCTACAAATTTTAAATGTGGTTCTAGTTGGAGTCAGAATAGACAGTATGCTTTGATTTGTTTTGATTGCCGTCTGTGTGTGTGTGTGTGTGTGTGTGTGTGTGTGTGTGTGTGTGTGTGTGTGTGTGTGTGTGTGTGTGTGTGTGTGTATGTGTGTATCTCCAAGTCATTTCCTCACGTTTTGCCTCTCTACAAATTACTATCAGGTCAAAGAACAATTCCTTTGGCTCATTGATTTTTTGGCGGGAAACCAAACTGCTAATGTTACTGGCTGAGCCCCAAAGGCACTGAAGGGAAAGTGGCCAATCACAGGCCTTTATTTTTAAAATGGACCCGCCCACTTTTGGCTATAGCTGTACATTTTATTTTTTATGCCCACACACACAGACTGGCAAAGTGCACACACAAAGAGTAACTATCACTCCATTAGTCTTTGCACACACACACACACACACACACACACACACACACACACACACACACACACACACACACACACACACACACTTGGCGGGGCCTTCTAAGATCTATTTAACACATACTAAGTGGTCCAGACTTGGCAGGGTTTTAAAGAGAGACTGGAGGAGAGAGCGCTTTGAGCCAAAATGGCCCCTGGATACACATAACATCTGGGTTACAGCTAACTGATTAGCCACACTAACAGCGCTAATGACTGTGGACATTAGACAGGGATATGGGTGTGACGGGCTGTATTAAAGACACCAGTGTGTGTGTGTGTGTGTGTGTGTGTGTGTGTGTGTGTGTGTGTGTGTGTGTGTGTGTGTGTGTGTGTGTGTGTGTGTGTGTGTGTGTGTGTGTTTGAATGAGAAGCTAATTTTAACATCACTACCTCATTTCAAAGGCTACTGTGACCAAATGCTACCGTTATCATTGTGTCATGGTACATTTGGTCACCTTGACTACATTTCAAAGGTTCCTATCAAATCATAGGAAAGAAAATTAGCAAGACAAAAGACAACCCATTATATTACATTATTGTGTTACCAGGCAGTGGCAAAGTGGGTAGGGAGATCGCCTCTGGAGTGCAGGGTCGGAGGTTCGATCCCCCGTCTCCCCGGCACATGTCGAAGTGTCCCTGAGCAAGACACTGAACCCCAAATTGCTCCCGATGGTTCAGAGAGCGACTTGCATGGCAGCTTCTACCATCGGTGTATGAGTGTGTGTATGAATGGGGGAATGTGGTAAGATATGTAAAGCGCTTTGGGGCTGAGAAAATCGGCTAGAAGGCGCTATATAAGTCAAGTCCATTTACAATTTACAATTTACCATTTACCATGGATACGAATGACTGATAGAATGCCTCTGCGACACTGTATGTTGACGTGGGCAAGTCTATTTTAACCAATTGATTAACCCATTGAGTAAATACACACATGATCACTTGACTTGATAACATACCAAATACAGTTTGTCAACATTGATTAATGTGCCATGCAAACATTTAATTTTTTTTTTACAATATGCCGTAAAGCTACAGTGAGTAACATTTTCATATGAATGAATGCCGGTTACATGCAAGCCATCGCCAAATGAGTTGACACAAAGTTGATTGACACAAAACTCCCTCTGTATTTCTCAGTATGGCAGCGCTTACAAACTGGTGCCCCCCCCCCCCCCTCCCAGACACTGGTGCAGGAGCTCAGAAAAATCCCCCAAGAAGAGCCCAAGAAATGTTTCAGTTGTTGATTCTACAGCTAAGAAAAAACCTGGACATACTGTACAGCAGAAGGTATAAAATCCATGTGCCATCACTGAAGGCTTTACCTCATGTAGATGCACCGACAGTGTTGTTGTAATTACTCAGAATTCCTCATGGGGCGGCAGAAGTTACACATTATAGCTTTACGTTGGTCTCATGCAATCTATCCCTGTACATCACGTGAGACAGTACTGTGTGCTCAAGACTACTGCCATTAGCAAAGCAAGGCAAGGCCAGGCAAGGCAAGTTTATTTCTATAGCACAATTCAGACACAAGGCCATTCAAAGTGCTTTACAGTGGGCATACAAAACACCAATATTAAAATACATCAAGTATAGAATAAACATTAGAAAAGCTATTAGAAAACATGATAACACATTTAAAAGCGAATGAATAGAAATAAAACATTTACAGGTTAAAAGTGAAACAGAAAAGTCTTCTTCCCATAGACTTGATTTAAAAGAGCTAAGAAAGGGGCGCTCCGGTGGTGTAGTGGATAGAGCGTGTACCATATCGGCTCCGGCCTTCGTTGCAGTGGTCGCGGGTTCAAATCCGACCCGTGGACCTTTACTGCAGGTCATCCCTCCCCCTCTCTCTCTCTCTCTCTCTCTGTCTGTCTCCCCATTTCAACTCTGTACTGTCTAATAAAGCTTGAACATGCATAAAAAATAATCTTAAAAAAAAAAAGAGCTAAGAGTTGCAGCAGACCTCAGGAACACAGCATGACTGAATTATACTGACAACACACTATCACACATTCGGAGTGTAAGAGTGTAAGCCCGCCACTAAAGCTTGTAATGCAGCACCGTTTTAACACATTTAACCGCTAAGTGTCATCCATGGTTTTCACAAGTTCCCCTTCTGAGTACTGTTCACTCAAGGGTCAGATATGTTGTGTTTACGTAAGCTAGGACGCTAATATACTATGGTAGAACGTGTACAAGGTTCTGCTTGTCTTACAATGTTTGTTAAAGGTGCTACGAGGAACTTTTGAATATTTCTGAAACAGTCTTAATTTTTCCTCTGATGATCATAAATTACATGTAACAGCAAACGAGACCATCAGTGCAAAGAATGCTATTTTTATATTGTTTTTCTTAATGCCTTTGTCATGGGTACGCTCAGATGGATTAGTAAAAACACTACCGCTTTTGTCGTGGGGCGTTTATATGTTCTTAAAAAATACTGGTAATTGTCCTTTGTCATACATGTTGTAACACAATTTTTTTTAACATTAATTAAATAAATAAAAATATTAATTTTAAATTTGAATTCAAATTAAAAGTTAAATTTTTTTTATTAAAACATTAATTAAATATATATATATTTTTAATAATGGGGATCCTAAAAAACAAGTTCTGTGTTGGCGAGATAACACATGGCATCCACACACTCTATTCTGTGCCAGTACAGTGAGAGTGCATAGTGGCATGGACCCTAAGCTGATTTAGCTTTAACCTAATTTGTGCTCCGTCATATTGTCTTGTTAGCAGAACATGATGAAATACCCTGATGTACGTGCCAGGCTCCATAGCTTCCTACTGGGCAACACACAGCCTCAAGGTCCGGCCATTCCACCAGTTTGAATACGGGTTTGATTAAATGTGAACTACTAGAATATATATTAAAGGGGTAGTTCAGGATTTTAGACATAGGGCCTTATTCCCAAGTTAGCCTTGGTGTTCTTTATCAGTGGAGACAGTTTTCAACACATTTAATTCAGTCCTTCTAGTTGCAGAGTGCGCTCGTGCTAAGCTAGCGCACGGCATCGGGGGGATACCTAGCCTGCTACTAAAACAGTCTTACCCACTCCACAGTACACCCGAGGCCAATCAATTATAACGCCAGACTATCGATGTAAATGTCTGTGTTGATAGAATAATTTTAGAAATAAAACCAACCTTGCATCGCATGAATTATCGCATTTTAAGGGACTACTTTCTTAGCAGCAGCGGACTTTTACTTTGCTGTGTAACCGAATCACTACAGCAGAAAGTAAACAGAGCAGCGTGGGACAGAAACTGAAACTGCACTGCCACCAGTCTACCGTCATTCTGTCCCGGTTCTCTGCTGCAGCTCCAGCGGGGGCTGTCTCTACAGACGCTCTTTCTCTTTCTGCCCTTTGAGCATCCCTCTCAATTCTTCATCAGTGTATTCCGGCTCGTACAGGTACGGTTCGTTGGATACAACAAATTCCTCATAATCGTCTTCAAAAGCAGACGCATTGCTAAGTCCTCCAAACGTGGCCATATCTTGTTTATTGCATAGGCTAATACAACTCCTTTGTGCACTGTACTCTGCGTCTGTAAGACAGCAGCAGGTAAACAAACTATTACAGAGCCTGTAACCTAGGTATTAGTCCGCCGCTGCCGCAGCCTACAAGGAATAAAGTCCCTCAAAATGCAATATGCGAGGTTGGTTTTATTTCTAAAATTATTCTATCAACACAGACATTTACATCGATAGTCTGGCGTTATAATTGATTGGCCTCGGGTGTACTGTGGAGTGGGTAAGACTGTTTTAGTAGCAGGATAGGTATCCCCCCGATGCCGTGCGCTAGCTTAGCACGAGCGCTCTCTGCAACTAGAAGGACTGAATTAAATGTGTTGAAAACTGTCTCCACTGATAAAGAACACCAAGGCTAACTTGGGAATAAGGCCCTATGTCTAAAATCCTGAACTACCCCTTTAAGCTGTTAAAAATTAACCACAATGCCCATTATTTCAGCAAGTTACCTGGCAGAATCTTAAAACCCTAAGATAACCGTAACCCTCTGAGATCCTATGTAGTATAAATGTGCAAATGTTTTAGAAATCGGTTCATCCTATAGCCTGAGAAAAAGGCAGAAAGAGTGTTTTAGGGTCTCACTGTCTAACCCTGCAATTTCCTACTGTCTAACTCTAACCCTACATTTTCTATGGGGTGCGTTACAGGGCATTCTAAATTGCGACCCATGCATTAATGCTGTTAATTCCATTGAATAACTTCAATACACTTCAGTTATATTACAGTAGAACATGTAAAACCTTGGAAATCCTTTTATTTACATACAAAAACAATTTTTTTCATATACAGCATCTGTCACTTAGACTCACCATTTGTTTCCCCCCTGCAGGCTGAGAAAGTGAGCTGTTCTTATTAGAGAAATCACACACACACACGCACACACACACACACACACACACACACACACGCACACACGCACACACACACACACACACACACACACACACACACGTACACGTACACGCACGCCGTCAGGCAGGCACACACACACACACACACGCACACACACACACACACACACGTACACACACACACGTAACACACACACACACACACACACACACACACACACACACACACACACACACACACACACACACACACACACACACACAGAGCTATGGCTAATGCATGAGCACTTCAGGACTCAAGTTAAAACTATGTGACAGAGTCAATGACTGTCTCCGGTAAGAGTGCACCTTTACCACCTCGGTGTTAGGCCAACATGGGCACCGGAATTTTTTAACGTGACAGACAGGTAGCAGATGGAGAGCAGATATGAGCTGATTTGGACAAAAAGTGTTCCAGTTTAAAATAGCTGAGTATGCCTTTAATCTAAATGCACATCAGATAGGCCTATAGTAGGGCTGTAACGATATGCGTATCAAAACCGAAATTGCAATACACAGAGCCACGATACTGTCTCGCGGAGTGAGAAGTATAAATCCAGGGTAGCTGGGTGGTTGTTACTGACAGGTTGAGTTGAAATGAATGTGAGTTGAATTTGTGTGTTGGACTGCTGTTTATTTATGTTATTTTCTACCTCGTACTGCTTTTTATAGTATTTATTGAAATTATTTTTTACTGCGAACTGGAACTGTGAATTAAATTGCCCTTCTTGGGATAGATAAAGCTTTTTCTGATTCTGATTCTGATTCTGAAATCCCGTTTTAGTTTTATTTAGTTTTTTAACTCTTGTATTTTTAACTCTTGTCTCAAATCAACTGTATCGAATCGTGGGTCAAATCGAAACGTTCAGGGACATCAAGTTCTTTATAGTCATTTCATAATACTGTTACAGTTTTGTTTATGGCAAGGCAAGTTTATTTCTATAGCACAATTCAGACACAAGGTACTACTATATTCAAAGTGCTTTACAGGGGGCATGAAATACATCAAGATTAGACTTTAGAAATTGCATTTAAGAGATAGTAAAAAACAAAGAAGATACATAAAGATTTACTATAGGCTTCCATTATGTCAGGCGATCACATCCATGTCTTTTCGGACCGAAGTCTTTTTCACCAGATTCCGAGTGTTAAATTACATTTTGATGGTACAGTATTAGTACTAGTGAAGATTCATGTTGTTATTGTTTTAAAACAAAACTAACAGTGATATTTTCCTAGATACTAAAGTACATTGTGTTATTTTTGCACCGACAGTATATATAGAGGACTATTATAGTATATACTGCATATTTCGCCTCTCTCCCTTTTAAAAACATTAGTTTTTCAGAAAAACAAAACTAACAGTGACATTCTCCTAGTTATAAACATTACATTGTGTTATTTTTGCACCAATATATAGAGCACTATAGCATACTGCATATTTACACACACACACACACACACACACACACACACACACACACACACACACACACACACACACACACACACACACACACACACCGCCCCCACACACACACACACACACACACACACACACATACCCCTCCCCCCCACACACACACACATACTGCCTATTTTCTGCACACTCCCCTTTCAAAATAATCATATACTGATCTAGTAAACAGTATACAGAGCTTGGGACACATCCAGAGTTCGGTGCAGTGGAGTATGAGTGTGTGTGTGTGTGTGAGTGTGTGTGTGTGTGTGTGTGTGTGTGTGTGTGTGTGTGTGTGTGAGTGTGTGTGTGCTGCTGAGCCCGAGCCAAACATATGTCTCAACGTTATTCTTACACATGTTTTGGCCGCGAACGCAAAACTGGGTTAGCACGAAAACAACACACAATGTTCTCTCCACAGGGTCTCCTAAACGCCTCACCATCACACACACACAGACAGAGACAGATAGAGACACACACACATGCATATAACACACACACACACACACACACACAGACAGATAGAGACACACACACACATGAATATAGCACACACACACACACACACACACAGACACACACACAGAGACAGATAGAGACACACACACATGCATATAACACACACACACACACACAGACAGAGACAGATAGAGACACACACACATGCATATAACACACACACACACACACACACACACACACACACACACACACACACACACACACACAGACAGATACACACACACACACACAGATACACACACACATACACACACACATACACACACACACACACACACACACACCCCCCCACCACACACACACACACACCCCCACCACACACGCACACACAGAGACACATGCACACACACACACACACACACACACACACACACACACACACACACACACACACACACATCCATTCACACTTCCTTAGCAAATCGGAAGTGACGCCTCTGCCTGTGCATGCCAGCAACATGCAGAGAGCTTTCTGGAAAAGAGAGCGAGTGAGATCGGTAGAGAGACATTGTGTATATGGAAAGAGAGCGAGTGGGATCGGTAGAGAGACATTGTGTTTATGTGGGGAACCGTGATGTATCCGCCGGTGCGTGCCAACATCGTGCAGTGTGCCCATGCCAAGAGAACGAGCCCGTACACACGATGAATGGAAACGCACGCCCGGGGAAGTGTTGGTGAAAGGGATACAAAAGCAAGATTAATATATTCACTCTGAGTGTGTGTGTGTGTGTGTGTGTGAGAGAGAGAGGGAGTGTGTGTGTGTGTGTGTGTGTGTGTGTGTGTCTATCTCTCTGTGTTCGTGTGTGTGTTTATGTGTGTGTGTGTGTGTGTTTTTATGTGTGTGTGTGTATGTGAGAGAGAGAGAGTGTTTGTGTGTGTGGGTGTGTGGGTGTGTATATCTCTCTGTGTTTGTGTGTGTGTGTGTGTGTGTGTGTGTGTGTGTGTGTGTGTGTGTGTGTGTGGGTGTGTATATCTCTCTGTGTTTGTGTGTGTGTGTGTGTGTGGGTGGGTGTGTGTGTTTACAATGACAAACATGAAGTAACACAGTGTGCAAAAGCGTGTTAATGTACACAGAACATGCTGACAAGGCGTCGTAAGTATGGAACAACACATTTGCTTCACCATGGTCATATCACCATTATTAATCTGACACAGTCACATATAAATACATTACCTCATGGCCATGCATCCCGCCGTCTCTCTTTCACTCACTTCCTAAACTAATGCACATGTTGACGAAACACGTGCAAGCAAAGATCTTTAGGACAGCAGCAGGCGAGAGAGAGAGAGAGAGAGAGAGAGAGAGAGAGAGAGAGAGAGAGAGAGAGAGAGATTGATTTGGATCCCTTTGGACAAAAGCGGTAGTGTTTTTACTACGCCAGCTGTAGTTCCTGGGTGAGCGTATACCCATGACAAAGGCATTAAGAAAAACTAT
>NC_137214.1:29527238-29534738 GCF_949987685.1 Ammodytes marinus | reverse complement strand
CTATCTATCTATCTATCTATCTATCTATCTATCTATCTATCTATCTATCTATCTGTCTGTCTGTCTGTCTGTCTGTCTGTCTGTCTGTCTGTCTCTCCGTCCGTCCGTCCGTCCGTCCGTCTGTCTGTCTGTCTGTCTGTCTGTCTGTCTCTCTGTCTGTCTGTCCGTCCGTCCGTCCGTCCGTCTGTCTGTCTGTCTGTCTGAGAATGAGGAGGGGGGGGAGAGAATATCCAAACCATGTTTACTGTTGTGATTACTGGAGTATATTAATTGCTAACTTGGGAAATACATTTATGTTTTTATACTTATTTAATCTGTGTGTTATATTTCAAATAGTGCATTGTTTGTGTGTATAATTGTAATACTCCTACGTGGGTGTGTCCGCCTTTATATGGGTTAGTCCACTTAATTACCTGCAGCTGGGAGGGTATATACAGCAGCTTGTGTGTCTGAAATCGCGCACTTCTGTACTTACACTTACTTTTTTGAGTGCACTTTGCGCAAAACCGGAGAGTGTGCCAAAATGCAGTGCACTGTAAGTTCCTCGGTCGTGCACTCAAAACGGTCTAAAACTTGAGTGTGGAGCGATGGACACTTTCCACACTCAACGGCCGCCATCTTGCCTACGTAGCGGAGAGGACGGGACATTCAAATCAAAATAGAGGAGCTTGAAGCAACCATGGAGACTGACGCGCTCTACAAAAGTTAAATTACACATTTGTTTTGTTTTTCCGCAACTAATGTGTCTGTTTTGGCTATCGGTAACGCAAGCAGAAAAAATACCACCGAAGAAGAACCGTCAAAATGCAAAGTCATTTCCGGTAGGTGCGCGACGGCAGTTTGGACAGTGCACTGTAGAAATGAGAGCACTGCGTCTATAAGTAAGTGTACTGTAGGGATAATAAAGTGCACTCAATGTAAGTGCACTTACGTAAGTGCGCGATTTCAGACACAGCACTGTAACTCAGTTTTGGTGATGTGAACAGACATTTAATACCATGAGTTGTGGTTCAATTGTATCCTTGTGTCATGCCACACTTTATCCAAACTTAAGACTTGAGCTCGGATCAAATGGAAGAGTCTGAAAATCCGGACCAATCAAGGTAGATATGTGATGTGAACTTTCAACTGAGATTAGATGAAACGGCACAAGTATAGGAGATACACCAAACTCTATCTATCTATCTAGATCTATTTTAGTGTGTGTGTGTGTGTGTGTGTGTGTGTGTGTGTGTGTGTGTGTGTGTGTGTGTGTGTGTGTGTGTGTGTGTGTGGGTGTGTGTGTGTGTGTGTGTGTGGGTGGGTGTGGGTGTGGGTGTGTGTGTGTGTGTGTGTGTGTATGTGTGTGTGTGTGTGTGTGTGTGTGTGTGGGGGGGTGTGTGTGTGTGTGTGTGTGTTTGTGTGTTCATTTGATCCAAACTTAAAGGTGCACAATGCAGTTTTGGGGGAGTAGGATTTGATTACATTCACAGAGCCTGCAGTTACTTTACAAAACATATTTTTTCTACATTTAATTCTTATTATTGAATAATTCTATCATCATTCATCAAAACTAAATTATTTTGAGGAACCTGGAACCAAACGTAAGACTAGAACATGTTTTCAAACTAAACTGTGGGCCCTGCAGCTGTAAACAACAACAACAGTGAAACAGTAACTTTTCAGGAAGCTTTCTAACTTCAAACTGTAATACAGGGATAAAATGTTCCTGTGAGGAAAGTTTATTTCTCTCTCTGTCTCTCTCCCTCTCCCTCTCTCTCGCTCCCTCTCTCTCCATCTCTCTCTCCTGCTCCCTCCCTCTCTCTCTCTCCCTCTCTCTCTCTCTCTCTTTCTCTCCCCCTACCCCCCCTCTCCTTCCCCCTCTCTCACTCCATCTCTCCCTCCCCCCCTCCCCTCCCTCCCTCTCTCCCCCTCTCTCTCTCCCTCCCCCCTCTCTCTCCTTCTCTCTCTCTCTCTCTCAGTGCTAAATAGTCATAATTCAGCGTCTCAATATGTTTCTATAATAACACTGGACATTTATGAATAATAAATTGACATTCTCCCGCCCCCTATTACTTATTGACAACTCGTGTCACTTTAGTGTAAATGAACGGGATAAAAACCTACTGACAGCTTGTCACTATGATAATTTTCCCTTTGTAAGCAGTGTGTGTGTGCCTGTGTGTGTGTGTGTGTGTGTGTGTGTGTGTGTGTGTGCCTGTGTGTGTGTGTGTGTGTGTGTGTGAGCGTGTGTGTGTGTGTGTGATCGTCCTCCTATTGTATGTAGATGTCTGTTTTACTCACTTGAATCAGGGAATTTTTTCTAGTTCCCATCTGTGTTATGTTATGACCCACTGAACTGAATTTGGCGGCGTTTGTAGTGTGTGTGTGTGTGTGTGTGTGTGTGTGTGTGTGATTGAGAGAGAGAGAGTGTTTGTGTGGTGTGTCGGTGTGTGTGTGTGTGTGTGAGAGAGCTAGTGTGCAAGTGTGTTACTGTGTGTGTGTGTGTGTGTGTGTGTGTGTGTGTATGTGCTAGTGTGTGTTTGCGTTAGTGTGAATGTGTGTGTGTGAGTGCTTGTGTGTGTGTGTGTGTGTGTGTGTGTGTGTGTGTGTGTGCCAGACGTGCGTTTGTATCGAAGACATCTTGAAAGCTCATCTTTGTGGAGGAATCGGCTTGTCAGATAAAGGAATGTTGCAGAAGTCTTAGGAATGTCACAAATGACAATCAATCACCCGACAGCTGTCATGAAAGATCCTGCCGTACACAGCTGCTGATGTACGAGCGATTTGATTGGTTTATTTTGCCTGTGAAAACGTTCATCTTATTGGATTGAGGTTGACATGACTGTGATTTATTGTGAGATTATGTTTGATATTCAGATTTTGCGCACACTATTGATGCAGTCTGTCTTTCTATAGGAGGACTAATGTGTGTGTGTGTGTGTGTGTCTCTGTGTGTCTCTGTGTGTGTGTGTGTGTGTGTGTGTCTCTGTGTGTGTGTGTGTGTGTGTGTGTGTGTGTGTCTCTGTGTGTCTCTCTGTGTGTGTGTGTGTGTGTCTGTGTGTGTGTGTGTGTGTGTGTGTGTGTGTGTGTGTGTGTGTGTGTGTGTGTGTGTGTGTGTGTGTGTGTGTGTGTGTGTGTGTGTGTGTGTGTGTGTGTGTGTGTGTGTCTGTGTGTGTGTGTGTGTGTGTGTGTGTGTGTCTGAATACATCCATATTTAACACTTTAGATTTTAACAACCCAGAAGACCAAGCTAAGAGAACAGTATTCTTAACCCACACCCCTTTTCCACTAACGCAAACTAGGCAGTTGTGTGCTATACAGCCAGGTCTCTATTCTAAGAACTAGTTTGCGTTTCCATAGCGTAGAGCTCCCTACTTTTTTCGAGGAGGACATTCACAGAGCCTGCAGTTAATTTACAAAACATATTTTTTCTACGTGTAATTCTTAGTATTGAATATTTAATCAGAACTTAATTATTTTGAGGAACCTGGAACCAAATGTAAGACTAGAATATGTTTGCAAACCAAACTGTGGGCCCTGCTGCTGTAAACAACAACATTGAAACAGTAACTTTTCAGGTAGCTTTCTAACTTCAAACAGTGTTCCAGGGATCAAATGTCTCTCTCCCTCTCTCTCCATCTCTGTCTCCTTCTCTCCTCTCTCTCTCTCTCTCCCTCCTCCCTCTCCCTCACTCCCTCTCTCTCCCATAGCGTAGAGCTCCCTACTTTTTTCGAGGAATGTCTACCAAACCTGTCACCAAAATCTTTCCTCCTAACTTTCTAAAACAACCATTTGAATGAGAAAGTTTTCCACTGAATTAACATTCTCTGGTTTCCCCCCAAAAACAAGATTGCTCAGTCTGGCAAAAAGGTGCAACACTTGAGCCAATATATATGGTTTCTCCTGGTGTCTGATTCTCTTTGTTTAGCCATTGCTCTAAACAGAAAAACAAAAAACTCCAATATAAAACCTGTCAACTTGCCAAAGGTTGCTGAACAATTGCTAAAAAGTTGCTGAAAAATGAACACTGCCACAAAACCTACAGAGCAAAACATTAAAACTCAAACGCATAACCAAGGCAAGGCAAGTTTATTTCTATAGCACACTTCAGACACAAGGCCATTCAAAGTGCTTTACAGGGGGCAAGATTAAAATACACAATACACATTAGAAAAGCGAATGAACAAAACGTTTAAAAGCGAATGAATAACATTTAAATTAAATTAAAATTGCAGGTTAAAATGGAAACAGAAAAGAGCTGAGAGTTGCAGCAGACCTCAAGTTCTCTGGGAGTTTGTTCCAGAGATTTGGTGCATAAAAACTAAAAGCTGTGTGTGCGTGTGAGTGTGTGTGTGTGTGTGTGTGTGTGTGTGTGTGTGTGTGTGTGTGTGTGCAGGTGATATATCATTTCCCCATTTAGACCGTGTCTTATTTAGTTGCTCTTTCCCCTACAGTGCTCTCTGTCCTGACCCCATACTTTATCGTCTGTTAATTTTTTTGTGTGGTAACTGTGTGTGTGTGTGTCACCTTTTATTCTGCCATTTTTTTCCGTTCCATTCCATTATCAGCCTCCCATTTGTCATCACGACCTCATTATTGCCAATGTGTGACTTTCGTGGGACATTACGCTAAATGACCCTTAGGTGCAAGCGTAGGTAGGTGCACATTGATTTGAGTACTCATAACTTTGGCTAAATGTTTGTCTGCTTGAGTTTGCTTACGTGTGTGTGTGTGTGTGTGTATGTGTGTGTGTGTGTGTTTCTGTGTGTGTGTGTGTGTGTGTGTGTGTGTGTGTGTGTGTGTGTGTGTGTGTTTGTGTGTGTGTGTCTCTGTGTGTGTGTGTATGTTTCTCTGTGTGTGTGTGTGTGTGTGTGTGTGTGTGTGTGTGTGTGTGTGTGTGTGTGTGTGTCTCTGTTTCTGTTTCTGTGTGTGTGTGTGTGTGTGTGTGTGTGTGTGTGTGTGTGTTAGGGTCAAGGGAACAGCTTACACAACACTGCCTATTAAAAAGTGTATTTTGTGGCATCGATATCCAACCCGTGTCTGGTTGCAGCCAACGCTTCAAGAAAGTTACAGGCTGCAGACAAGACATGACAAACTTGCTTGGCCTCACATAACATACCGTATTTTACTGCACTATTGTATTATAGCCTAATTTGGCCTAAGCAAGCTCTCATAGCCAGGTGTCACTCAGATAAAGTTGTAGAAAGTTTTCCAAAAAATTACAGTTTCATTTGTTTTTCCTGATTTTGGAAATGTCCAAGTATAGAGGAAGTCTTATCATCTTAGTTCAAAATTTTTACGTACTAGTGCATTGCCCGGAGGATGTGTTTTTATAAAAATGTTCTAAACTTGTGGAAATTGGATTTTTCACTGTGAGTGACTGGGATTTGTATCGTCTCTTCTTGAAGACAGTTTGAGCGGAAGGAAGCAGATTATTTAGTGGAAGATGTTCCTGCTGTGTGTGTGTGTGTGTGTGTGTGTGTGTGCGTGTGTGTGTATGGAGAAACAGGCCATTGGTTGTAAGCGCTTAATAGTATCTTGCCTTCTCTGTTTGCTCACTGTGTCACAGAGGAAATGACTATCATCCTACAAGTCTTCATTTAGTCAACAGATGCTCTCAATGCCAAATGGGTCATCACACCAACTCAACTGTGTGTGTGTGTGTGTGTGTGTGTGTGTGTGTGTGTGTGTGTGTGTGCGTGCGTGTGGATGTGTGTGTGTTTGTGAGTGTGAGTGTGTGTGTGTGCCGTTTTGTAAACTGTGTGTGTGTGAGTGTGTGTGTGCCGTTTTGTAAACTGTGTGTGTGTGTGTGTGTGTGTGAGTGAGTGTGTGTGTATGAATTATGAATGAGTATGTTGTATTGATGAGGACATATGGTGTTTCCATATGGGGACGTCACGCTCGGTGAAGTCTCAATACTGCGACAGCCAGCGTGTGTCTCTATCATATTCCATACTGTTCTTTTATCCTTGATTTATTTCATCTTTTTAATCTCTTATTTGTAGAATTATGAGCTAACGTATTATAAATCAATCAGTTTCAACTAAAGGCGCTGGTTAAGTAGCTACGAGGGACTTTGAAATATTTCTGAAACAGTCTCATTTCTCCTCTGATGATCATAAATTACATGTAACAGCAAACGAGACCATTAGTGCAAATACAGCTATTTTTTTATATAGTTTTTCTTTGTGCCTTTGTCATGGGTATACGCTCACCCAGGAACAACAGCTGTCGTAGTTAAAACACTACCACTTTTGTCCAAAGGAGGGCGCAAGAATCAACACAAACTGAAAGTTCCTCGAAACACCTTTAATCTTGTTCATTCAACTCTTATTTGTAGATCTAGTAGCTTGACAGTGGCTAACAGATTAACATGAATTGATTCATACTCTACGCTGTTTGTCTTGAATTTGAGTTGGTAGAGCAGGTCGGCTGATGATCAAAGGGTTGGAGGTTCGATCCCCGCCCTGCCACCTCTGTCATAGTTGTTGTGTCCT
Source organism: Ammodytes marinus (assembly GCF_949987685.1). Classification (NCBI taxonomy): domain Eukaryota; kingdom Metazoa; phylum Chordata; class Actinopteri; order Uranoscopiformes; family Ammodytidae; genus Ammodytes; species Ammodytes marinus. Next base: position 29,528,259 of record NC_137214.1, on the reverse strand, counting down.
TGGGCAAGACACTTCACCCACCTTGCCTCGTGTGAATGGCGATAGTTAGCCTGCTATCGGTGTATCAATGTGTGTGTGAATGGTAATGTGGGAAAGGAAAACAGGTCTCCCTTGAAAAAGAGTCTTCGGTCTCAATGGGATTTACCTGTATAAATAAAGGTTAAAAAAAAAAAAAATGACTTAAATTTGAAAGGAGACATTTTGGATGTGGCTCGGTATGAAATGGTAATCATACAGTAACATACAAACAGGTATGTAAACAAAGGGGGACCACCTTAGCTATAGCAACATGCACGTTTACAGGGCCTAGGCTGTGTATTACCCCTTGATTTTTTTTCAATACACATAGTACAGACAGACAGACAGGTAACGGATCATGAGGAGACAATCATTGATTTTGACAAAAAGTTAATTAGACAACAAGCATTCTCCAGAATTGCTGACACCACCTTTAAAATATAAGTCAAGCAAAAGTTAAAAAGAAGTTATGCAAACCTAACTCTCTCTCTCTCACACACACACACACACACACACACACACACACACACACACACACACACACACACACACACACACGTCTGAAATATGACTTTCTGAATTCTGATTGATGACATCACTCTATTTTAATATATGAAACGTATTTCTCCATGACACCTGTTGCCTGGATGTTGTTCATTTGAGTGTATGTGTGTTAACAATATGTGTGTGTGTGTGTGTGTGTGTGTGTGTGTGTGTGTGTGTGTGTGTGTGTGTCACCAGCTCAGAAATGGTCTTTACAATATCTGGGATGTATGACGTCTTATTTTATACCAGCAGGAATGAAACTGACATTTTAATGAGAAATGGAACATGTTAGATGGATAAATCTGACCCTGATTAACTGCTGTAATGTGCCGCATGCCCTCAAGCACAACAGAGCCACTATAGAGATGATGGAAAAGTTGCTTTTTTCGGACATAAAAACACATATTAATGTCTTATACTGTATATTATAGGCTGCACATTTCTGCATTTGTATCAG
>NC_137214.1:29514738-29517238 GCF_949987685.1 Ammodytes marinus | reverse complement strand
CCACATTGCAACATCCACAAACTCACTTGGTGTTCCCCTAATGGAAGAGACAGGAACCAGATAGACCACCTAATGATCAACGGCACCTGGAGACGATCACTCTTGGACGTTAGAGTCAGGAGAGGAGCTGATGTCGGCAGCGACCATCACCTAGTCACAGCAGTGCTTAAACTAAAATTAAGGAGAGCAGGGAAGAAGATAACAGGACAGCAACATTTTGACGTGGATAAATTACATAACCCCAAAGTAAAGGCCGCTTTCATACTACAGCTGAAAAACAGATTCCAAGCTCTGGCAGACTCAAGTGACAACACACAAATAGGACCTGATGATGCCAACATGAAATGGGAACAAATCAAAACCGCTTACTCCAATAGCAGTGAAGTCTGCCTGGGAATAAAACAAAGGAACAGAAAAGAGTGGATTACAGCAGACACCTGGAAAGTCATAGCAGATAGGAGAGCCCTTAAAAAGAAATTAATGGAAGCCAAGTCAGAAAGGATTAAAGATAAATACAAGCTACAATATAGGAAAACCGACAGAACAGTTAAGAGGATGGCAAGAGAAAACAAGAGAAATTATATAAACAGTCTTGCAGATCAGGCAGAAGAAGCAGCAAACAAGGGAGAGCAAGGTAAGGTCTACAAAATCACCAGAATAGTCTGCGGTAGGTACCATAGAACTACCGATACACCAATCACTGACAAACAAGGACGAACTCTTACATCAGAGGCAGAAGTAGACGCAAGGTGGGCCGAACACTTCAGCGAGGTCCTAAACAGACCCCCACCAACAGCAGAAGCAGAGATACAGGAACCTGAGACTGTCCTAGATGTTAACACCGCACCACCAGAAGAGAAATAAATAGTTTCAGCCATCAAATCACTCAAAAATGGAAAAGCTCCCGGGCATGACAACCTGAATGCAGAACTATTCAAAGTACATCCAGAACTTTCTGCAAAACTGCTCAAACCACTCTTCACATCCATATGGGAGGGGAAAACAATACCAAACGACTGGTCAAAGGGTGTAATCGTAAAGATACCCAAGAAAGGTTCCCTAAAAAGCTGCGACAACTGGCGTGGAATTACCCTTTTGTCAATTCCAAGTAAAATACTATCAAAAGTCATCATACAAAGAATTTCAGATGCAATAGACAAGCAGCTCAGAAGAGAACAAGCAGGGTTTCGGAAAGGAAGAGGGTGCGCCGACCAAATTTTTACTCTGCGCAACATCATAGAGCAGTGCACAGAATGGCAAAGACAGCTGTATATCAATTTTGTAGACTTCGAGAAGGCATTTGACAGCATCCACAGGGACAGTTTATGGCGAATTCTACGTTTGTATGGGATTCCACAAGAAATCATCCTCGTCATAAAGGGTTTTTACACTAACTTCACATGCCAAGTAGGAAACAGCAACCACACTTTTGAAGTCAAGACTGGAGTGAGGCAAGGATGCGTGATGTCCGCATTACTCTTCAATATCGTCATAGACTGGGTGATGCGAAGAACAACTGAAGATCAACCTAGGGGCATCAGATGGACACTATTTACAACTCTTGAAGACCTAGACTTTGCAGACGACTTGGCACTGGTTTCCCATACACACCAACATATGCAAGAAAAAACATCCCGTGTCAACAGATTTGCACAACAAATAGGACTGAACATAAGCCTGAAGAAAACAGAGGTGATGACCTTAAACACACAAAACCCTTCACCTATACAAATAAATGGAATAAATATACCCACAACAGAAGAGTTTTCATATCTGGGAAGCATTTTAAGATATGATGGAGGAACAGGCAATGACATCAAAAGCCGTCTCAACAAGGCAAGAAACACATTCAGAATGATCAACAATGTGTGGAAGTCCACGAAGTACAGCATCAACACCAAACTCAAGTTATACCAGAGCTGTGTTCTCTCCACCTTACTATACAGCTCTGAATGCTGGAGGATGACGGAGAAAGACCTTTCCAAGATCTCTGTATTCCACACAAGAAATCTCAGAATAATCTTACGTATCTTCTGGCCTAACACCATCTCCAACCAGCAATTACTTGCTCGGACAAACCAAGAAAGTATAGAGACCATTATTACAAGAAGGCGGTGGAGATGGATTGGACACATCATGCGAAAAGAACAGGATTACATTACAAGAACCGCCCTACACTGGACACCTGAAGGCACTCGAAAGAGAGGACGACCCAAAGAGACCTGGCGTCGAACAGTGGAGAAAGAACTGAAAGCCATGAAGCAGACCTGGAGTTCTATCCAAAAGCTCGCCCAAAACAGACAGGAGTGGAGATCCTTTGTTGCTGCCCTACATGCCACTAGGCATAAAGGGCAGTAAGTAAGTAAGTAAGTAATTGTGTGTCTACTGAATCCTAACTAGATACATTCTATGATCAGATTCAGCTGTAGTATGTAGTATAGAAATAGGAAAGAGAATGCGATTTGGAACGCAGGGAACATTTTCCCCCCAAGGGTGAAAG
>NC_137214.1:29502238-29509738 GCF_949987685.1 Ammodytes marinus | reverse complement strand
TGTGTGTGTTTTTGTCTTGTTTGTGTGTGTTTTTGTCGTGTGTGTGTGTGTGTGTGTTTTGTCGTGTGTGTTTGTGTGTGTGTGTTTGTCTGTGTGTGTTTTTGTCGTGTGTGTGTGTTTTGTCTTGTGTTTGTGTGTGTGTGTGTGTGTGTGTGTGTGTGTGTGTGTGTGTGTGTGTGTGTGTGTGTGTGTCCAAAGCCTGCAGAGTTAGATTCAGGGACCCCAGATGGCCTTCAATCCCACTTGAACCAAATGTGAAATTCCCTCTTAGCCTTCAGAGGTCACACACAAACAAAAAACAAGTAATGTGTGTGTGTGTGTGTGTGTGTGTGTGTGTGTGTGTGTGTGTGTGTGTGTGTGTGTGTGTGTGGAAATACCAACGGGTCACGAGTCAAAAGAAGAGAGATCCCAAGATGTTTTTATTTTATTTTAGTTTTTGCTCTAGCTGTCAATGCGTACTCTGGTCCTTTTAAAATACTAATGGTTCTCTCACACACACACACACACACACACGCACACACACACACACACACACACACACACACACACACACACACACACACACACACACACACACACACACACACACACACACATTGCACTATAATCATTATACATTTAGGATCTGGGATAAAGCCGCAGACAGTGTATTTGCAGTGGCCAGTCGGGGATTGGAGCTTTCGAATGGTCGGTTGGCTCTGTGTCTTTGCTGATGTGCTGTAAAGATTCACACACACACACACACACACACACACACATACACACACACACACACACACACACACACACACACACACACACACACACACACACACACACACACACACACACACTCACACACATTGCGTAGAAGATAATCTTACTGGTGGGACTTTGCGGCAGATTTTTGGCCAGCGGTTATGGTATATTGAAGTGTTTCCCTGAGTGTCCTATTGCTAAGAGACTAAATAACTAGTTCTGAGGCTAGTGTGTGTGTGTGTGTTTGTGTGTGTGTGTGCACGTGTGTGTGTGTGTGTGTGTGTGTGTGTGTGTGTGTGTGTGTGTGTGTGTGTGTGTGTGTGTGTGTGTGCTAAGCAAATAAATAACTAGTCCTAAGGCACAGGAAATACATATTAAAGCACTGGAGAGGACTGGAGTGGCATTCTCTCCTTTAAGTCCCCCATAAGAAACCATTTTGACTTCATTTCTCTATCGATCGTCTTTCTACGCTCCGGAGAAGAATTATTGACTGCTGAGTTAGCCACTGATTTGTGTGCCTCAACACATAATGTGGATGTGTGTGCACAAGCTATGATTGCATCTGTGTGTGTGTGTGTGTGTGTGTGTGTGTGTGTGTGTGTGTGTGTGTGTGTGTGTTTGAAAGAGTACGTGTGTGTCTGTGTGTACTTGTAGGCTATAACTATTTTTGTGTGAATCAATTTGAGTTTTAGACCATAGGAGTGAGGACATTTTTGGAAAGTAAGGACATTTTGTCCGGTTCTCACTTTTGGACAGGCCTTTAAAGGGCTGTTTGAGGGTTAACACTATAGGTTTTAAGGTTCAGGTATGAATTAGGTTTATGTTAGGGTTAGTGTAAGGGTTGGGGTTAGGCATTTAGTTTTGATGGTTACGGTTAGGGTAAGGGGCTAGGGAATGCATTATGTCAATGAATGTCACAAGTATAGCCCTATACACGTGTCTGTTGTGTGTGTGTGTGTGTGTGTGTGTGTGTGTGTGTGTGTGTGTGTGTGTGTGTGTGAGTGTTTTGTGCACCCATAATGCATCATAAATCAAATAATAAACAAAAAAAAGCTGTGTAAAATGGCAAAAAAAAAAAAAAAAAAAAAAAATGTTGTGCATATGAAAACTGCAGCCTCACTGAGAAAGCTCTATTGGAAAGGCTTACAGTTCACAGACACACTTCACAGCACTCTTTTGTTTTGCTCTTTCCATCTCAAAACAAGTCAAACTGGGCGGGTCAGGAGAGGTGGCATGTCCCTGTGTTGTGTCTGTACACTCTGGTGTGTGTCTGAATAATGCCTCAACATAAATATTAGATGAGCTAACGGCAGCAGCAAATGTCAAAGGCTATATCCGAACACCAGCTGAAAACACTGTCCCAAATAGTGGCATTTTCTTTGGTGATTTTTTATTTTTATTTTGTTATTACTTTTTGGCATTTTCAAGCTTTATTAGATGGTACAGAGTTGAAATGGGAGAGAGAGAGAGAGAGAGAGAGAGAGAGAGAGAGAGAGAGAGAGAGAGAGAGAGAGAGAGAGAGAGAGAGAGAGAGGGGGGGCATGACCTGCAGTAAAGGTCCTCGGGTCGGATTTGACCACTGTGGCAATTGGTGGAATATTTGGAGTTTTTTTAGATTATCTTACAAGGAATATGTGTTGTATGTAAAAACAATAATTTTTTTTTCTGTATGTGATAGAACACTCCTGTTTTAGTTTTAGGACTTGAAAGAAATAGTGAGTAGCTTCAAAAACTGTCTCGCGAACGCCCGGCCAACACACACACTGGCAAATAGTGGCATGTTTGGGGGAAATTTCTTTCTAACACAATACACACCTTAAAGCAGCTACGAGTAACATTTAAATATCTTTTAAACAGCCTCATGTTTCCTCTGATAATCATAAATTACCTTTAACAGCAAACGTGCAAAGAAAGACGTTTTTATATAGTTTTTATTACTGCTTTTGATCTGGTCGCACACCCAGTCCGATTTTCGGTTCACGTGTGCATGCTCTATGGTCACATATCCATATTGGTCGCAGATTTCAGTGTGGCGCAGCAACGTGATTTGAGAAGCCTATCCCTCCAGGTGAGGGAAGGGGAGCGGGAGCCTTGTTTGAGACAGTTATGTGTCGTCATAATGACTGATAACGGGGCTGAACCATCAAAGAAAAAAAAGAGAATGCAATGAAGAAAAGCTAAAAGGGAGAGTGATAGGCGGGCGGGACGAGGGCGTTGCCAAGCAACGTATACGCAATTTCACGGGAGCGAACTATAGACTGCAGTGTTTACTCCTAAATGAATGAGCGGTAGCCTACTAAAACAAAGTTTACTTTGCCTCACCAGCATCATCAGATGACCATTATTCATCTGAAATAGTCGTTATTTACAACAACACAAACACATTACCTCATCGTGATCCATACTAACTGCTGTCTCTCGTTCATTCGCTTTCTGTGAGGACACGGAATCTTTCAGCTCCGTGAGAGGTGACACTGCATCAACTCATTGCAATCAGGTGTGTGTAGCACTGACTGGCATTAGTTGATGCAGTGTCACTAACCACTCTCACGGAGCCAAAAAGAGTCCGTGCCCTCACACTTTCAACACACGGACATGCACTATATTGCGCGGCGCCCTAACCATTTGACACTCGCACGCCCGGCACGAGCTAGAAAACAGCTTTGCGACAGCGGGCGTCGTAAAAATACTACCGCTTTTGTCCAAAGGGGACGCCAACGGACCATGTTACTCGTAGTGGCTTTAAACCAACATGCCTAGAAACATTGTTAAAACTGTCATTCTTATACTTCTCAACAAAGCATTAATTGTTCTCCCTTTTTGTTATTGCAAAGAAAATATGCTCTATGTAAAAAGCAAAAAAATAATTTCCCCCTTTTCAACGTTTTTGAGATCTTGACAGAAAAAGTGAGTCGGCCTACTTCCAAAAACTGTTGCAAATGCCAGCCGATATGCAGTGACATTTTGGTTATTGTTAGAATCCATTTCAGACTAAATGTGCCGAGTGTAGAAGCAAATCAATTATTTTCTGTTCTCTGAAAGTGCACTCCTGCTTTTAGTTTTTGAGAACTTCAGAGAAACAGCGAGTGGTTCCTGAAAACTGTCACGCAAACCGTTGTGTTCTTGGAATTTTAGTGGAGCTCAGAAAATAGCTTCACCAGCAACTATACACTTTGTTTTGTGTTGACAGTGGAATCAGAAAAAATATTCTCTTTGTGTGTGTGTGTGTGTGTGTGTGTGTGTGTGTTTGCGTCCCTGTGTGTGTCCCTGTGTCTGTATCTATGCGTATGTATGCGTCTCTTTGTGTGCGCGCGTATGTGTCTCTTTGTGTGTGTGTGTGTTTGTGTGTGTGTTTAAGAAGCAAGGGAATAAAAAGGAAAGGCAGAGAGAGAGAGAGAGAGAGAGAGAGAGAGAGAGAGAGAGAGAGAGAGAGAGATGATTTGATGTGATGTCAGCGGGGAGCTGGTGTAGAGGCCCTACAACTTCATTCCAGAGTTTTCCCTTTGTGGTTTAAACTAGTATGACAGCTTTCAGAGCAGGACTGTAGAAGTGATTTCTACAAAGAGTTTTGAGTCTGTAGACTTGCTGATGCTTATAACGCCACCGTATACACACACTGTCCGTATCAGCAAACATTTCTGTGTTTGTAGCTGTTTTTTGGGAACTTTTGTTGACAAGATATGACTTTTTGACAACCTACTGTAAGATGCATGAGTTTTATTGGGTGTTAGATGTTGGCCTGCATATATACACCAGTGATCCTGTATTTCTATATGTATCTACACAAGTTTATTGATACATCTTCAGTTCTGAGTAGTTTAAAGAGTACTGTGCAAGTCTGGGAAAAAGTATTTGCAAAAACATCAAGTATATTGCTGCTGGGTGGTAGGATGTCATAGAGAAAATAGTTTCCTCCCAGTAACCATGAGGTCTCTGGTCCCTCCTCCCAGTAACCATGAGGTCTCTGGTTCCTCCTCCCAGTAACCGTGAGGTCTCTGGTTCCTCCTCCCAGTAACCGTGAGGTCTCTGGTTCCTCCTCCCAGTAACCATGAGGTCTCTGGTTCCTCCTCCCAGTAACCATGAGGTATCTGGTTCCTCCTCCCAGTAACCATGAGGTCTCTGGTTCCTCCTCCCAGTAACCGTGAGATCTCTGGTTCCTCCTCCCAGTAACTATGGGGTCTCTGGTTCCTCCCAGTAACCATGAGGTCTCTGGTTCCTCCTCCCAGTAACCGTGAGGTCTCTGGTTCCTCCTCCCAGTAACCGTGAGGTCTCTGGTTCCTCCTCCCAGTAACCATGAGGTCTCTGGTTCCTCCTCCCAGTAACCATGAGGTCTCTGGTTGGATCCCCGGCACCGGACAGGAGGGTGGTAGTAGTAAAACTAGTGGTGGCTGCTATTACATCTACGGTGCCCACCATCTTTACCATTGTGTCCTTGAGCAAGACGCTTAACCCCATAACTTCTCCAGGGGCGCTGTACTATGGCTGACCCTGCGCTCTGACCCCCTCTGGAGTGTGGGAACTTGAGAGGGGACATGAGAAAAGACAAATTTCAATTTAACCATTGACTAATAAAGTAACTTAATTTAACTTAAACCTGCAGTGTGTAGAATTTTGTGTTTTATTTCCTAGCAGATTTTGTAGAAAGTAATTATAATATCCATAAGTATGTTTAATGAAGTGCATAATAGCTGAAAAAATGTTTTTGAATAATTTTTTCCCTCAGAAAGGGTCTCATATATGTCCATATTTCTGCATATATTGGACCAAGGCCTAGTGCCGCCATCTTGAACGTGTCATAGTTGGAATGTCATCAGGTGCATTGTTTAAAATTTAGAATTGTTCTTGTCATTGAAGGACACTGTAGCTTCTGTTATTATTCGAAAGGTTTGAGGGGGAGAGGGGGGAGCGAGAGAGGGAGGGAGAGAGAGAGACATAAAGAGAGAGAGAGAGGGAGAGAGACAGAGAGAAAGAGAGGGAGACAGAGACTGAGAAATGGTTTGATGGTGTTTCCCCGTCAATAAATAGTTTTTTTTCACTGAGCTAATGATAGTAATGTAATGAGAGGAGGGACATTCATCTGATTGGATTATTCTCAATCGATCCAAAGGCTCAGTTACTGCACTCTATAGCAGCTGTGGTGAAGTGTGTAGGGCGGTCGTCCACTGGGTTACAGGGTCAGTGGTTCGATCCCCCGTCTCCCTGCCACATGTCCAAGTGTCCCTGGGCAAAGAGACACTGAACCCTAAATAGCTCCCGATAGTTAGCTTGCACCCTGCGTGGTAGCTGCTGCTGCTGCTGCTATCGGTGTATGAATGTGTGTGTGAATGGGTGAATGTGTACAAAACAATGTAAAGAAAAAATGTGCCACTTTTGAAAAATCCAGTTTTAGCTTCCATCTGGTAAAATCGTGCCCACACAAGACTCTGGCTCGAAACTTCACCAAACCAAAGTTGGAATGGATTCAGTGCTAAATGAACAATTAAAACAACAGAAGGCTTGGTCTAATTCCTGCAATTAAAGGTGTGTGTGTGTGTGTGTGTGTGTGTGTGTGTGTGTGTGTGTGTGTGTGTGTGTGTGTGTGTGTGTGTGTGTGTGTGTGTGTGTGTGTGTGTGTGTGTGTGTGTGTGTGTGTGTGTGTGTGTGTGTGCGTGTGTGCATGTGTGTGCCTGGAACCAAACTAGCTACTGCAGCCTCCAGCTTTTCAAATGCTCTGCCCAGAAATCATCCAGACTTGCAGGCGTCCTTCTCATTGTAGAACACTTTTTCAGGCCAATTTCATATATGTTTTACTTTAAGATATTTTTTTATTTCATAGTCAGGAGAGACATAGACAAAATGGGGCAAATTGTGAAGAGACAAAAGCAGTTGTGTAGTAGCTGACGAGTTGCTATAAAGCTACAGTGCGTAACTTTTTCATATAAATGAATGTCGGTTACTTTTCAAGCCATCGCAAAACTAGTTGACAAAAAGTTGATTGGGCGGCAGTGGCGAAGTGGGTAGGGAGTTCGCCTCTGGTGTGCAGGGTCGGAGGTTCGATCCCCCGTCTCCCCGCCACATGTCGAAGTGTCCCTGGGCAAGACACTGAACCCCGAATTGCTCCCGATAGTTAGCTTAGTTAGCTTAGCACCCTAGTGCTAAGCCTACCCTGCGTGGTAGCTGCTGCTATCGGTGTATGAATGTGTGTGTGACTGGGTGAATGTGTACAAAAAACAATGTAAAGCGCTTTGAGTCTGTGATAAACGGAGATATAGCGCTATACAAGTCCATTTACCATTAATTGAGTCTATCCAGCTTTTTAAAGTCCAAGCCCAGAAATCATGGACTTGCATTTATTGGCCATTTTCCCTCATTGTAGAAACTGTTCAGGCCAATTTATGACTTGATTTCAGATGCTTTTGTTGAAGCCAACTTGCAAACTACTCTTTTTTTTATTACATTGTATTATATTAAATCATTTTAAAGCTTTATTTGATGGTCAGGAGAGACATAGATGAAATGGGGCAGAGAGGGGAATGACGTGCAGAGAACTCTATGGGGGGGGGTGGGTCTAACCACTACAACATGAGGGCCTCAACTTCCACAGTACTTAGAAAGTTTGTATATTTTGTTATACTGTATATATATTTATATTTGACCATACAGTTGATCATGGCAGGACATGTTGAAAAGCTTGGCATGCCACTGGTTCAGAGCTCTACAACCTCCTTTGTTCAGGGTACAGCTTCAGGATAAGTTTAGCTCATTTATCATATCGAAGGCTAC